>NW_012150285.1:6422970-6424187 GCF_000956105.1 Propithecus coquereli
TATGTTTGCTGGCCATTTTTCTGTCTTCTTTTGAAAAGTTTCTGTTCATGTCCTTCGCCCATTTGTTGACGGGGTTGTTTGACTTTTTCTTGTTGATTTTTTTGAGTTCTAGATAGATTCTGGTTATCAGCTCTTTATCTGATGTGTAGAGAGCAAATATTTTCTCCCATTCTGTAGGCTGTCTATTCGCTCTAATGATAGTTTCCTTGGCTGTGCAGAAGCTTTTTAATTTGATCAGGTCCCATTTATTTATTTCTGTTGCTTCTGTGATTACTTTGGGAGTCTTCTTCATAAACTCTCTTTAGACAAAGAGCGAAGGCGGCGGGCGCCGCAGGAGGTTTCCGGGGGCTGTGTCAGCGGAGCAGGTCCCAATGAACGCTGGTTTCATGAAAAGAGGAAAGCATGCTCTGCTCTGTCACACGGAAGTTCAGAGCTGCGACCAAAACTGTTCTTTGCCATCACATACACTGCAAAAATATCACGAGCTGGCCTTTTAGTGGCTTGGTGGGATGAGCTGGGAAACTGAGCCACAAACAGCCCTAGAACAAGCCCCTCACTCGCAGATCATCAGCTGAATTTCCAGCACATGGGGAGGAGGCTCTGATTCCAGTCAAGCTGGGTTCCAGTGACAGAACCTTGTGTGGATGCCAGGCCATGCCTGCCCTGACCTGCTCGGGAAATTGCCTTGACATGCATTTCAGTGGGAAAATGCTCGAGATTTTTCAAGTGAAAATTGCAGAGCCTAAAACTCCCTTGGCAGTATAGCTCTCTATGGAGAGACTTGAAGGAAATATATGAACAGTGGTTAGTTCTGGATTGGAGATAATGGACAATTTTTTCTTCTTCTTCTTTAATGTGTTTTCCATTTTCAAAATTGTCTACAATGAGTGTGCATTACATTTACCATTTGAAAAACTAATTTTAAAAGAGGATGGCAGGCTGTCATGGCGAAATAGAGAGCACTGGCTCTCCCTGGAGACCACGAGGATGCTGCGTTCCCAAGAAGCCAGAAGACGTCCCGTGGCCCATCCACACAGGGAGAGTTTTCAGAGCCTTCCAGAAACCCTGCAGAGTACATTTAACTAAGCACTGACCTCTCTCTCAAAATGGTAATCCGCCATATGGTGAAGCCGTAGAGAAAGGAAAAACTGTCTTGACTCCTCAAAAATGTGTGATGGTGACAACATAGTTCTAAACTCTCCCACCTTCAGCTTTAA
>NW_012150285.1:6424237-6425475 GCF_000956105.1 Propithecus coquereli
AAGAAAGAAGATGCTCGTCCGCCAGCCCAGCAGGAAGCTTCTTTGTTTCTGAGGCTTCCTGGTCTAGAGCCACGTTTCCCCACACCCGGGCCAGGCAGGTTCTTTTCCTCAAGCCCAGCTGCAACACTTGGCTGCTGCCTGTGCCGTCCTGGATCGGCCGCCTACCTTTTGTTCTCTTGGTCCAGCCCGAGAAGACACTGGATTCCTTGTGGCGTCACACGAGTACTTCCTTTATGTCACCGGAGGAAGTGGCCCAGGTGTGCAGTCCACAGTGGGAGACGGCTGTGCTTCGCTCAGTTCATTCACGAATGTTTGCGGAGTGCCTGCCCTGGAACACACAGCACGCTTTTGGGTCAAGCAGCCTTGAATGCCAGGGCATTCACTTAAAGGTTTCATTAGCATAATCTTCCATTATACTCTTCTTGGTGCTTTCGTCGTCGTTGTTAATTAAAGTGCACAACAGTGAAGTTGCCTTTGACACAGATAAAACGAACCCGCATCTCCTCCTCTGGCAACACCGTGCAAACTCTGCCTCTGAGAATAAGCTTCCCGGTCCTTGGATAAACGCACGAACACCAACAAAAGTCCCAGCAGTGATGTCACTGCAACTCCCTTAGCTCCTTCCCTCAGCTCCTCAGTCTTCCATCGAGGCTCTACGGCACCCCTCGCCATCACCACAATAGAGTCAAGTCTGCGGCACACGGAAACTGCTCACCTACAGTGTTACTTTCTAGTGTCGCATTTAATCAGTGCCCCGGTCGTTCCACTGGGATGGACACATCCCGCATGCTCGGAGCTTAGGAAACGTTTCCTGCAGAAGGAGCATTTTCATCTCAACCTGCCCAAGTCTGGCCGCGCAGTCTGACCGAGCTCGCAGCGTCGCAGGTGCGGCCTCACCCGCAGGGAACACCCGCAGCCTCTCCATCCGTGGCTGATCGAGGGCCTTCTCAGCGACTCTTAAAAAAGCCGGTTATAGGTCACCAGTGTCCAGGACACTTTGCGATCGCTGTGCTGGCTCCTCGAATTAAAATGCTGCTCTTAAAATGCATTTTAGTTTTTTATCTGCCATGAATCCGAGTACTCTTGATTGTTGAAATGCTGAGGACACTTTGCTTAATTAAATGGGGGAACATTTTATCAAGAAAAAATCAACCTGAGAAGATGCAAATAAAATTTTTAACATGACTTTTTTTTTGCTCCAGTCTATGTTCCACATTTAATTAATTTTTAGAATTTTA
>NW_012150285.1:6429640-6441082 GCF_000956105.1 Propithecus coquereli
AAAACTTGTACAATTGGGTGCTGGTGGCAAGAAAACCTGGCATGGGTGGCATGGGACAGGGGGAGAGGAAGACTTTTCACTATGATTTCACTGCATATCCTTTTGTAAATGTTGAATTTTGAACTATGTAAAAGTCTTATCTCCAAATAATTAAATTATTTTGAAAGGGGGATGCCTTCGAGCTGAGACTGCAGGGTTCGGGTTAAAGGTAATAGTCTATATAAACTACATACAACACATACAAGAGATACTCGACAGGTGATTATTAAACAACGAGCAAATCTGGAAGGAGGACTCCGTAGTCAGAGGCAGTGTCAACGCCGCTGGTCCACCCTCTCCCAGGAAGAGACCCCCCAGGCACTCCGTGACCCCTCTGCCTCGGCTTCTCCACCATTCTTTCGGTATGTCTGATTCCTGCATGGAACACAACTGAGGCTCAAATATGACTCCCCGCTGTAATTGTATCAAAAAGGTGGAAAATTGAAAGCCTCATGAAGTTCATGCCTAGAAGATTGAGGAGGGAAACTGCCTTTGAGAGACTTGCTTTAGTGCTTGGAAAACAACAGCAGAAACAAAAAATGAACGAACTCAGAGTCCGAGAGACAGTGAAGAAAGTCCAGACTTCGGGGTGCGCGTGCGTAGATTCGTTCCCTGGGCACGTCGGGGCGGCACCACCCCATGGCTCTCGGCAGAAGCTGTGCTATGAGCCTCGCTGGAGACTCTGAGCATCAGATCACCGAGGCATACCGTCCTGTGAGTCGACTAAAACTGAGGGGGGAATTAACAAGATTGGTTAGAGGACAAGCGAGCCTCACCGTATTCTAGACCAGGGTCCTGCAGAATGGCCTGGGCCTGTGAGCTCTATTTACTAGCCCACGACAAGATAAGTACAGAAATTCAAAGTGAGAGTATAGAATATTATGTCTGTTGAATCTGATATTAAAAAATTAAGCTTCTGGGTGTGGTGTGGTGGTGCATGCCTATAATCCCAGCACTTTGGGAGGCTGAGGCAGGAGGATCACTTGAAGCCACAAGTTTGAGACCAGCCTGGGCAACACAGCAAGACCCTGTCTCTACAAAAAAATTTAAAAAATTCGCTGGGCATGGTGGCTTGGACCTGAAGTCCCAGCTACTCAGGAGGCTGAGGTGGGAGGATTGTGTGAGCCCAGGAGTTCGAGGTTACCATGAGCTGTGATCACGACATTGCACTCCAGGCTGAGTGACCAGTGAGACCTTGTTGCTAAAAATAACAATAATAACAATGATAAATTAAGCTTGCATTTTTACGTTTCATTTTGATTTTATTTTTTCAGTAATTCTGTTTTATTTTACTTTATCAAAGTATCAGTTCAAAACATTGAAGATTTAAAAGAACCAAAAACACTAGTTCTTCACTAGAGATAGCTTGAGATGCACTGTTCTCATCGACATTTTCATCTGCGCTGAATGTGAGGTTCCACTAGACCCGTGGTGGCCAACGCGGTGGCCACTAACCACACGTGGCTACCGAGCACTTGAAATGTGGCCCGTCCAAATTGGGCTGTGATGTAAGGGTAAAATACACACCAGACTTCAAAGACTTAGTACAAAAAAAGTACAGTGTCTCAAACAATGATTATATGTTGAAATGATAATATGTTTGACATACTGGGTTAAATAAAATATGTCATCAAAGTTCAGTTTTACAAGATGAAAAGAGTTCTTGATATGGATGGTAGCGATGGGTGCCCAACATTATGAATGCATTTAATGCCACTGAACTGTACACTTACAAGTGGTTAAGATGGTAAATATTATGTTATGCATATTTTACCACCATACAAATAATAAATTAAAAAAACTAATTTCACATATTTCTTTTTACTTTTTAATGTGGCTACTAGAAAATTTAAATTGCAAATGTGACTCGTATTTGTGGCTCACATCATATTTCTATTGGATAGTGCTGAGAATTGCTCTAGCCTTTTTTCTTCCTGGTCTCTGCGAACCAGTTTTGTAGCATCCAGTCTCATGACTACATCTTCAGCTCAAACGTCACCTCTTCAGCACAGTCTTTCATGAACTGTGAAGGAGCTCTCAAACGCCCCCCCGCCACTGCACTCCTATGGTGCTAGGTACAAGCCTTCATGCATGTGTGTGTGTGTGTGTGTGTGTGTGTGTGTGTGTGTGTGTGTGTGTGTATGCATATATATCGTCTCTTATATTAGCACGTAAGTTCCTCAGGGGCATGTTCAATGTCTCTGTTTCCCCAACACTTAGCGTTGTACATATGTGCTCAGCTTAGCTTTGCCATAGGCACTCAATAAATGTTGAGTAAAGACACGAGGAAGTAATCTCAGCTTCCCATATCTAGCCAAATAGCTCCTTGCTTCTCTTTACATTGGACTTGGAGACTGGAGTGTTGAATGTTAATTTTAATTTCTAGACGAGAGAGAGATTTGAATATATGCATGCTGGTGTCATTATTTAACAGATAACATAAAAAATTATCACTTACTCAACAAATATTTGGAGAGCTAGTATAGCCATTGGGAAAACTGGGAAAACAGTGGTAAATAAGTCAGGAAAAGTCCCTGCATTTAAGGCACTTACATTCCATAGGAGCGTGGTAGGGTGACAGAATAACAAACAAATAAATGATCAAACAGAAAAGAAATTAATTATTAAGCAATGTGCAGAGAACGAAAATAAGGTGGTGTGATACAATAAAAACAGTGCGTGCCTACCTTAGATGCAGCAGTCAGAAAGGGCCTCTCTGAGCAGGAGATGTTTAAGCCAGAAGGTGACGAGCGGGCAATAGTGCTGCAAAAATGGAGGTGCACATACGAAGCGCAGAGGGGACGGTTGTGCCAGTTTCCTCACGTGGAAACATCGTGGTGTATGCTAGAGGCAAACAAAATGGCAGCAA
Source organism: Propithecus coquereli (assembly GCF_000956105.1). Taxonomy (NCBI): domain Eukaryota; kingdom Metazoa; phylum Chordata; class Mammalia; order Primates; family Indriidae; genus Propithecus; species Propithecus coquereli. The sequence continues at coordinate 6,432,549 of NW_012150285.1, forward strand.
TATGTTGAAAGAGGGATCGAGGAAGAATTTCTGTTTCTAGCCCCTCCCAACTGAAACAACACAAGTCTTGATCAAGTATTGTAAGAATCCTTTGACGTGTATCACTGCACTGGCACGAATGAAAGTGAGCATCAGAGGTCAAGAATAGAAGGAAACAGAAGGCAAAGGTTTCTGCTGAGCCTTAGAGACTAACTTCTGCTTCAGCGACCACATGGGCCTGGGGACAGGAGGCATGATGATTAATTTCATGTGTCAACTTGGCTGAGACACAGGGCCCAGATATTTGGTCAAATATCCTGGGCGTTTCTGTGAGAGTGTTTTTGATAAGGCTTACATTTAAATCAGTAGACTTTGAGTAGAGCAGATGGCCCTCTCCGGTGTGGGTGAGCCGCATACGATCAGTCGCCGGCGTGACTAGAACGAAAGGATGTGCTACTCCGAGCAGGACAGAGCTCTGCCAGCAGACTGCCTGGGACCTCAGGTGTGACATTGGCGTTTCTGGTTCACCGGAAGACGGCCTTTGGCTGGAACCGCAACTCTTTCAAGGGTTTCCAGCCTGCCAGTTTCCCCCATCAGATTTTGGCATTGCCAAGCCTTCACAGCTGTGTGAGCCAATGCCTTAAATAAATCTCCTTACACATACATACACACACACACACGCGTGTGCACACACACACACTGTCGGTTCTGTCTGTCTAGAGAACCCTGACTAATACAGGAGGTAAAGCCCAGATGGAGGGAATCCAGTAGTAGACCCATTATATAAATCTGAGGTTCCCCCAAGAAGGTTAACCTCAATACATGGGTTAACAAGAAATAAACCTGCCACACAAAAGTAAATAGCAAGGAAATGCAACTCAGCTTTGACACTAGGTGGTAGGGGACAAAATAACCTGAGAATTCGTAATCATAAACCACTGCTTATATGGGCCTGCCATCCAAATTCACATTACCTGTATGGTCCAGAAAACATCAAAGGTGATTTTTTTACTAAATAATTTTTAAAATTTTGATAAATGTAAATATAATAAAATTCGCTGTTTATGAAATACACATCTACGGTTTAACACACTTGAGTAGTTTACCCACTATGATAATCCTGATAACAGTTTTATCACCCCCCAAAATGTGCTGCCCCTTTGTAGGGAAACTTCCTGCACCACCAAATCTTGGCAAACACTGATCCGTTCTCCATTGCTAGAGTTTTGCCTTTTCCAGAATATTATACAAATGGAATAATAATAGAGTATGTCATCCCTTGGGACTGATTGTTTTCTAACTAAGCAAAATGTGTTTGTGCTCACACATGTTGCACGGCACCCACTGTACGGACGCACCGCCTTTGCTTGTCTGTCCATCAGCTAAGGGCAGTTAGGTGGTTTCCGGGTTTTGGTGACCGTGAATAAGCCACCTCTAGGAGATACACGGTTTGCAGATATTTTCACCCAGTCTATGGCTTGTATTTTCAGCCTCTTAATAGTGCCTTTTGTAGATGAAAGTTTTCGATTCTGATAAAATCTGATTTATCACTTTCATCTTTTGCAAATCACATTTTTGGTGTCATATCTAAGAGCTCTTTGCCTTACTCAAGGACATAAAAATTTTCTTATATGCTTTCTTCATGAATTTTTATACTTTTATATTTTACATTTAGGTTTATGATCCATTCTGAGTTAATTTTTTAATAAAGTGTGAATTATGGATTGAGGCCCTTTTTTTAGTACCTGGACATCCAGTGTTTTGAGCACCATTTGTTGAAAAGACTATGCTTTCGCTCTGTAATTGTCTTTGCATGTTTGTCAAAGATGGGTCTATTTCTGGGCTTTCTGTTCTGTTCTGTTGATCTATTTGTTTATCCTTTCATCGATACAACATTGTCTTACTAATAGTAGTTCAAGTCTTGAAATCAAGCAGTGTGAGTCCTTCAATGTCTTCTGTTTCGGAGCTGTGTGACTACTCCAGCTCCTTTGCTTTTCCATGCAAATTGTTAGCTTCTTAACATCTACCTACGGAAACATCCCGTTGGGGTTTGAACTGGAATTCTATTGGATTGATACATTAATCTGGGAGAACCGACATTGTGACAATATTGAGACTGCCAATGCATAAACAAGGTATATCTTTCCATTTATTTATTTTTTCCTTTGCTTCTTTTATCAGTGTTTTGTAGTTTTCAGCACAAAGACCCTGCATATATTTTCATTGGATTTATACCTAAATATTTCTTGTGTGTGTGCTCTTTCTTAAATTTTAAATTCTAATTGCTAGGGTAGAAAAAATAAATTGGTTTTTATATATTAATCTTGAATCTTGTGTCCTTGGTAAACTTACTTATTAGTTCTAGGAGTTTGTTTGTTTGTTTGGGTTTTTTTTTTTTTTTTTTGCTAGATTCTTTGGGATTTTCCATACAGTTATGTTTTCCATGAATAGAGAGCTCCATTACTTTCTTTTTAGATAATCCTTCCCCTGCCCTCCCCCCCTCCCCCTTCCCTTCCCTCTTATTGTACTGTCCAGGACTTCTCATTAATGGTGAGAAAAAGATGTCCTTGCCTCATTCCAGGTCTCAGGGAAAAGCTTTCTGTGTTTCACCACTAAGCATGGTACTGGCTGTAGGACTTTGTAGATGCCTTTAATCTTTTTAAAGCAGTTCCACATCACTCCTGGTTTGCTGAGAGTTTTTAACATAAATGAATGTTGAACTTTAGCAAAAGATTTTCTGCATGTATTGAGATGGTATGTTTTTCTTCTTTAGTCTGTTAACACAATGAATTACACTAATTGATTTTTCTAGTGTTGAACCAATCTTGTGTTCCTAGGACAAACCCCACTTGGTAACGCCATCTTCTTTTTGTTGAGTGGTTTTACGTCTATGTTCATGAAAGATATTGCTCCATAGTTTTCTTTACTGTAATGACTTTGGTTTTGGGATGAGGGTAATGCTGGCCTCATAAAATGAATGGGGAAGTGTTTTACTTTCTGGAATAGAATAAATAGAAATGGTATTATTTATTAAATGGTTGAAGAAATTAACTAGTGAAACCATTTGGATGTGGTTTGTTAGAAGGTTTTTAACTGTGAATTCAACTTCTTTGACATAGGATATTCAGGTTATCTATCTCTTCTCTAGTAAGTTTCGGTACAGTAGGTCTTTCAAGAATCGGTCCACATCATCTAAGTTGTCAAAATTATGGGCATAGAGTTGTCTGTAGGGCTCGCTTGTTAAGATTCTAATGTCTGAATCTGCCAGTGCTTTGATCTTGGACTTTCCAGCACCCAGAACTGTGAGAAATAAGTTTGTGTTGTTTATAAGACAAAAAAAAAAAAAGATTCTAATGCCTCTTCTTTCATTCCTGATATTGGTGATTTCTGTGTTCTATGCTTTTCTCATGGCTTAAAGGTTTATTGATTTTAATGATCTTTTTAAGGAACCACATTTTAAAAAGATATTTCATCAGGTATATTATTTTTAAGTTTTTTCTTTCAGCACTTTAAAGATGTCACATTATTGGGTTCTCGCCTGGGTGTTTTCACATGAGAAGTCCTATGACTCATAGCAAGTCCTTTAACTAACGAGCCTTTTTCTCCAGATGCCTTTGAGATTTTGTCTTTGAATTTAGTTTTCAGCAGTTTGAATATGAAATGCATTGGTGGGGGGGGTGTGTTTGTTTTGGTATTTATCATGTTTGATGTTCTCTGGGCTCCTTGATCTGATATTTGTGTCTATCATTAATTTTGGAAAATTTTCAACCAAATTCTCTTTCTCAGATTCTTTTTTTTTTGAGACAGAGTCTCACTCCGTTACCCTGGCTAGAGTGTGCATTACTGTCAGCCTAGCTCACTGCAACCTCAAACTCCTGGTCTCAAGCGATCCTCCTGCCTCAGCCTCCCACGGAGGTGGAACTACAGGCACATGCCACCATGCCCAGCTAATTTTTCTATTTTTTGTAGAGATGGGTCTCACTTTTGCTCAGGCTGGTCTTCCCACTTCGGCCTCCCAGAGTGAGAATAAGCCACTGCGCCTAGCCTCTTTCTTGGATTCTGATTACACATATATTAGGGTTTTTGCTATTGTACCACAGCCCTGGAATGCTTGTCTTATTTTATTTTTCCACTCTTTTCTCTATTTTTGTTTTAGTTTAGGCAATTTCTATTGATCATCTTCAAGCCCACTAGTTCTTTCCTTAGCTGCATTGTCTAGTGATTGCATTCTTCATCTCTGTTACTGTGTTTTTATTTTCACTTTTAGCATTTCTGCTTGATTCTTTTTTATTGTATCCATCTTTCTGCCAAAATTGTTCATGTGATCTTGTAAGTTGTTAATTTTTTTCCTTAGAGCCTTTAACGTGTCAATCATGGTTATGTAAATTCCCTGTGTAACAGCTCCAACATCTGTGTCGTATCCGGATCTGGTCTATTGAGTGTTTATTGGCAGTGTGTTCTTTTTTCATATGTCTCGTAATTTTTTCTCGTGTTAGTAGCGACATAAGGTCAATTGTTCGTGTGCCTACAAATGGACATGCATTTTATTTCACTAGTCGTCTAGTATGGGCTTGAGTCAGTCTAATCAGCAGTAGAGCTGTGTATAGGGTTTGTTGTGCACCACAGTCTTCAAAAATCTTCTACCGATATCTTGTCTTGTGTTCAGGGCGGGGCTCATTTGCCAGAGGATTCTTCTCAACATCTGTTCCTCCTTTAACTTCAGGTCGTCCCTTTGGGCTGCACCTTGGAGAAGGTCTCTCGCCTCATGCATTCACGCTACCAGCAATATGTCACTGTTACTTGTTACTTGACACTTTTCATATGGCGGAGGCGGAAGGGCCATCATTCCGTGTCGTTCTGATTAAGCTTCAGTCTTAGGCAGACTCTGCCCCTGGCTCCGGGGTGGGGAGAAAACGGCGATTCTCAGAGCTCCTTCTGCTCCCAACGCTGTAGCTCTTGGCCCAGTGTTCGTGCCTGCCCTTGCCTCGAAGGGAGAGGGGTTTCCTTTCTTTTCCCTTTCCTCAGTCTCAATGGTTTCATCAGTGCCCTAATGTGAGTATTTGGCCCTTTTCTCTTGCAGCTTAAGGATTCTGTTTAAGGGGGGAAGCTACAGAATGTGGGCAGGGCTTCCTACCTTTCCTGCAAGCTGTGCTGCCCTCTCCTAGGCTGGCAGAACGAGGACACCTTCTCAGGACTCTTGTGTCATTTCTGTGAACACCTGGTGAGTTTTTGTTAAAAAAAAGCACAGGAGTGGATGCAATTTCCACTTATATCTGCGGCCTCGTAGGCGCCATACTCTCACCAGCCCATCCTTGGCCTTTATCAACGCTGTAACAATTTTAGCTAATTCCTTTTACTGATATTTGGCTGCCTCTGCCACAAATAAGCAAGGGGTCACATCTTGTGTCTCCCTGCAAGTGCCTGACTCTCCTTAGATTTGGGGCCCATTGGTTGTCCTTCATCCTCAGCTCTATAGTGAGTCACAAAAGTTGTGAACGAGAAGTTTTTCCAGGTTTCTTCCTGTGGTTGCTGCAATGGTGGGAACAACACTCTTTCCAGCTCTCTCCATCCCAAGTGGAAGCTGGTCACAGAGCAAGCCCATGTTCGGCCTTGGTAAATACTGCCAAGTAGACTCCAAGGTGACAACATCGAATCATTTTACACCACCACAGACAATGTATGAGAATTTTAAGTGTTCCACGTCCTTGCCAACACTTGAATGTCAGTCTTTAATTTTGGCCCGCCCCTGGAAACCTCAATTCTGCTTTCTGTCTCTGAATTTGCCTATTCTAGGTACCTCATAAAGGTGGAATCATAGAATATTTGACCTTTTGCATCTGGCTTCTATCCTTAGCATGTTTTCAAGGTTCATTCATGTTGTGGCATGCATTAGAACTTCCTTTCTTTTTAAGGTTGAAAAATATTCCATTGTATGTATATAACACATTTGGTTTATCCATTCATCTGTTCACAGACACTTGGATGTTGCCACCTTTTGACTGTTGTGAATATGTTGTTATGAACATTGTTGTACAGGAATCCGAGTTCCTGCTTGCAGTTGTTTTGGATGTATACCTAGGAATGGAATATCTGATCAATTATTTGAGGACCTACCAAACTGTTTCCCGTGGTGACGCACCATTTTACAATCCTACTAGTGAGATACCAAGACTCCAATTTCTCCACATCCTCACCAACATTTGTTTTATATAATAGAAATGCTAATGAGTTTAAAGCGGCATCTTGTGTGGTTTTGATTTTGCATTTCCTTAATGACTAGTGATGTTGAGCATCTTTTCATATGTTTTTTGGACATTTGTATATTTTCTTTGAAGAAACATCTGTTTGAGTTCATTGTCCATTTTTTAATCAAGTTGTTTTGTTGTTATTGTTCAGTTTAAGTTCTTTATATATTCTGGATATTAATCCCTTATCAGATATGTGGTTTGCAAATATTTCTCCTATTCCGGGAGTTACCTTTTTATTGTTTTGATCGTGCCTTATTCTGCACAAACATTTTCATTTCGAGATAGTCCTGTATATTATCCTTTTCTCTTGTTGCCTGTGCTTTCGGTGTCATGTCCAAGAAATTATTGGTGAATCCAGTGTCGTGAAGCTTATCCCTCATATTTTCTTCTAGTAGGTTTATAGTTTTAGCTCCCACATTTAGGCCTTTGATCCAATTTGAGTTAATTTTTGGATATGGTGGAAAGTAAAGGTCTAACTTCATTCCTTTATGTATGGATATCCAGTTTTCCCAGCACCACTTGTCAAAAAGACTGTTCTTTTCCTTCATTGAATAGTCTCTGCACCCTTTCCAAAAATAAATTGACCATATGTGCAAGAGTTTATTTCTGGGCTCTTTATTCTATTCCGTTGATCTACTGTCTGTCTTTATGCCAGTATCATACTGTTTTGATTATTACAGGTTTGTAGTGAGTTTGGAAAGTAGAAATGTGAGTCCTCCAAACTTTTCTTCTTTTTGAAGATTGTTTGACTATTTAGGGTCCCCTGATATTCCATATAAATTTTAGGAAAAATTTTTCTATTTCCACACATACACAAAAATGTCATTTTGTAGTTTGATAGGGATTTCACTGACTCTGTAGATCACTTTGGGGGGTACTGACATCTTAATAATACTAAATCTTTCAACCCCATGAACATAGGATTGCTCCATTTATTTTTGTCTTTAATTTCTTTCACTAACGTTTTGTAGTTTTCAGTTTACAAGTGTTTAACCTCCTCAGTTAGGTCTATCCTAAGTATTTTATTCTTTATGATGCAATTGTAAATGAAACTCTTTTCTTAATTTTCATTTCAGATTGTTCATTAAATGTATAGAAATGCAACTGATTATCGTGAACTCTAACTGTAATTTCCTTCCTTATTCTGTGTGCCTCGCCAAATCAGGGTGTTCTTGATAAAAAATTCTCCTTAAATTTGGGCAGCTCATTAAGATTCTACTTTTTTAAATGAGTTTCTCCCCAGGTTTTCCAAACTTTTATTTTCTTGTCCAATTACACAGGATAGGACTTCCTGGTAATGTTCTTTGAACGTGTTAAAAGTGTACATCCCCGTCTTATTCCACACTGAGGGAAAACATTCAATATTTCTCCATTTAGTGTGATGTTAGTTATAGGTTGTTTATTATGTATAGCATTGATCAGATTATGAAAGTTTCCTTCTATTCAGAGTTTGCTGAGAATTTCCATAACGAATAGGTGGTTGCATTTTTTTCACATCATTTTTCTGCATAGCCTGAGATGATGATACTTTTTTTTTCTCTTTTACTCTGATTTTAAAATGTAAAACTGACCTTGCATTTCTGGTATAAACACCACTTAGTCATGATATATTACCCTTTTAATGTTTACTGAAATCAATTGGCCAGTATTTGTTTAGTCTTTTATGTGGAAAATTTTTATGCTGGTGTTTAGGCTTATGTGGAAAATTTTATGGCTTACTTTATATTGACCAGAAATCAAGCCAAACCTCACTACAAGAAAAGCTGGAAATGTTAACAAATAGATATTTCTGTCACAGAAATTAAGATATATGGAAGACAGAAATGAGAAGGTCCATTGTGTATCTAATCTGTAATCTTGTAAGAGGGAAAAAAAATCCCAAGGATATCAAGGAAGCAATATTTGGCTAGAAATGGTGAGAATTTTCTAGAATTGATAAAAAGATATAAATTCACATATTTAAGAAGTATGATATATTCCAAGAAGGATAAGATTTTTTAAAAAAATCCACGCATAAATCTGTTTTAACAAAACTCCAGAACATCTAAGACAAACAGAAAGCGAGGGTAGCTAGAGCGAAAAGCAGATCACTTAGAAAGAAGTGACCGTATGACGAACAGCAAACTTCAATTGCAACACCAGGCACTATAGCACCATAGAACGTCTTCGTAGTGCTGAGAGAGTATAACCATAACCTTCCAGAATTAAGCAACATGCTCTTTCTAGAACCAAGGCAGAATAGAGATACCCTCAGATAATCAGAAACAGACAGAATTCTACCAGGAGACCTGCCCTATAGAAGATGGA
>NW_012150285.1:6441132-6444066 GCF_000956105.1 Propithecus coquereli
CGAGCCTTTTTCTCCAGATGCCTTTGAGATTTTGTCTTTGAATTTAGTTTTCAGCAGTTTGAATATGAAATGCATTGGTGGGGGGGGTGTGTTTGTTTTGGTATTTATCATGTTTGATGTTCTCTGGGCTCCTTGATCTGATATTTGTGTCTATCATTAATTTTGGAAAATTTTCAACCAAATTCTCTTTCTCAGATTCTTTTTTTTTGAGACAGAGTCTCACTCCGTTACCCTGGCTAGAGTGTGCATTACTGTCAGCCTAGCTCACTGCAACCTCAAACTCCTGGTCTCAAGCGATCCTCCTGCCTCAGCCTCCCACGGAGGTGGAACTACAGGCACATGCCACCATGCCCAGCTAATTTTTCTATTTTTTGTAGAGATGGGTCTCACTTTTGCTCAGGCTGGTCTTCCCACTTCGGCCTCCCAGAGTGAGAATAAGCCACTGCACCCAGCCTCTTTCTTGGATTCTGATTACACATATATTAGGGTTTTTGCTATTGTACCACAGCCCTGGAATGCTTGTCTTATTTTATTTTTCCACTCTTTTCTCTATTTTTGTTTTAGTTTAGGCAATTTCTATTGATCATCTTCAAGCCCACTAGTTCTTTCCTTAGCTGCATTGTCTAGTGATTGCATTCTTCATCTCTGTTACTGTGTTTTTATTTTCACTTTTAGCATTTCTGCTTGATTCTTTTTTATTGTATCCATCTTTCTGCCAAAATTGTTCATGTGATCTTGTAAGTTGTTAATTTTTTTCCTTAGAGCCTTTAACATGTCAATCATGGTTATGTAAATTCCCTGTGTAACAGCTCCAACATCTGTGTCGTATCTGGATCTGGTCTATTGAGTGTTTATTGGCAGTGTGTTCTTTTTTCATATGTCTCGTAATTTTTTCTCGTGTTAGTAGCGACATAAGGTCAATTGTTCGTGTGCCTACAAATGGACATGCATTTTATTTCACTAGTCGTCTAGTATGGGCTTGAGTCAGTCTAATCAGCAGTAGAGCTGTGTATAGGGTTTGTTGTGCACCACAGTCTTCAAAAATCTTCTACCGATATCTTGTCTTGTGTTCAGGGCGGGGCTCATTTGCCAGAGGATTCTTCTCAACATCTGTTCCTCCTTTAACTTCAGGTCGTCCCTTTGGGCTGCACCTTGGAGAAGGTCTCTCGCCTCATGCATTCACGCTACCAGCAATATGTCACTGTTACTTGTTACTTGACACTTTTCATATGGCGGAGGCGGAAGGGCCATCATTCCGTGTCGTTCTGATTAAGCTTCAGTCTTAGGCAGACTCTGCCCCTGGCTCCGGGGTGGGGAGAAAACGGCGATTCTCAGAGCTCCTTCTGCTCCCAACGCTGTAGCTCTTGGCCCAGTGTTCGTGCCTGCCCTTGCCTCGAAGGGAGAGGGGTTTCCTTTCTTTTCCCTTTCCTCAGTCTCAATGGTTTCATCAGTGCCCTAATGTGAGTATTTGGCCCTTTTCTCTTGCAGCTTAAGGATTCTGTTTAAGGGGGGAAGCTACAGAATGTGGGCAGGGCTTCCTACCTTTCCTGCAAGCTGTGCTGCCCTCTCCTAGGCTGGCAGAACGAGGACACCTTCTCAGGACTCTTGTGTCATTTCTGTGAACACCTGGTGAGTTTTTGTTAAAAAAAAGCACAGGAGTGGATGCAATTTCCACTTATATCTGCGGCCTCGTAGGTGCCATACTCTCACCAGCCCATCCTTGGCCTTTATCAACGCTGTAACAATTTTAGCTAATTCCTTTTACTGATATTTGGCTGCCTCTGCCACAAATAAGCAAGGGGTCACATCTTGTGTCTCCCTGCAAGTGCCTGACTCTCCTTAGATTTGGGGCCCATTGGTTGTCCTTCATCCTCAGCTCTATAGTGAGTCACAAAAGTTGTGAACGAGAAGTTTTTCCAGGTTTCTTCCTGTGGTTGCTGCAATGGTGGGAACAACACTCTTTCCAGCTCTCTCCATCCCAAGTGGAAGCTGGTCACAGAGCAAGCCCATGTTCGGCCTTGGTAAATACTGCCAAGTAGACTCCAAGGTGACAACATCGAATCATTTTACACCACCACAGACAATGTATGAGAATTTTAAGTGTTCCACGTCCTTGCCAACACTTGAATGTCAGTCTTTAATTTTGCCCCGCCCCTGGAAACCTCAATTCTGCTTTCTGTCTCTGAATTTGCCTATTCTAGGTACCTCATAAAGGTGGAATCATAGAATATTTGACCTTTTGCATCTGGCTTCTATCCTTAGCATGTTTTCAAGGTTCATTCATGTTGTGGCATGCATTAGAACTTCCTTTCTTTTTAAGGTTGAAAAATATTCCATTGTATGTATATAACACATTTGGTTTATCCATTCATCTGTTCACAGACACTTGGATGTTGCCACCTTTTGACTGTTGTGAATATGTTGTTATGAACATTGTTGTACAGGAATCCGAGTTCCTGCTTGCAGTTGTTTTGGATGTATACCTAGGAATGGAATATCTGATCAATTATTTGAGGACCTACCAAACTGTTTCCCATGGTGACGCACCATTTTACAATCCTACTAGTGAGATACCAAGACTCCAATTTCTCCACATCCTCACCAACATTTGTTTTATATAATAGAAATGCTAATGAGTTTAAAGCGGCATCTTGTGTGGTTTTGATTTTGCATTTCCTTAATGACTAGTGATGTTGAGCATCTTTTCATATGTTTTTTGGACATTGGTATATTTTCTTTGAAGAAACATCTGTTTGAGTTCATTGACCATTTTTTAATCAAGTTGTTTTGTTGTTATTGTTCAGTTTAAGTTCTTTATATATTCTGGATATTAATCCCTTATCAGATATGTGGTTTGCAAATATTTCTCCTATTCCGGGAGTTACCTTTTTATTGTTTTGATCGTGCCTTATTCTGCACAAACATTTTCATTTC
>NW_012150285.1:6448171-6448469 GCF_000956105.1 Propithecus coquereli
AGGCTCAGCCGCGTTCTATCAAATATCTAAGGAATATATTATTTTAACCTCATACAAGCTTTCAGGTGCGGGGAGGATACAGGGGACAGAATATGCTCTTGATATTTCAAGTGGAAAGAGGATTTAACAGAAGGAATTATGTGTGTAGACAATTGTTGGAAAAACTAGAGAATGAAAGTTGGAGTTGAACTTTGGGGTTCAAAACTACACCATTCCCCACAGCTGCTGCTGCTACTGTTACTGTTGCTGCTGCTGTTGCTGCTACTGCTGCTGCTCTTACTGCTGCTCTTACTGTTGC
>NW_012150285.1:6448960-6450653 GCF_000956105.1 Propithecus coquereli
CCATAACCTTCCAGAATTAAGCAACATGCTCTTTCTAGAACCAAGGCAGAATAGAGATACCCTCAGATAATCAGAAACAGACAGAATTCTACCAGGAGACCTGCCCTATAGAAGATGGACAATTACAGCATTTTTGAAATTCAAGAAGAAATGTAGAACGAGTAAAATAGTAATCACTTTTGTAAACATAAATACCATCTGGATAAAATAAAGTTTGATTTGTAGAATCAAATAAGGATCAGAACCAAACTGCTCACTAAGAAGAACTCATGTTGACGGAGAGTAAACAAAGTTAAAATGTGTCGTGTGATTCAGGATGATTTAGACTTTGGTAAATTAAGTAAGTGTAGTTAAGATTGCAACGGTAGATAACCATGAAAAGAATATAAATAGTGTATAAATTCCAATGTTAATAAAAACAAATTAAATTTTAAAATAGAGAACAAAGACTCAACTTGAAAAGGGGAAAAAACTGAAAGCTCAGAAAGAATACAAAAACAAGATGATAGAATTGAGTTCAAATATATCGATAATCACAATAAATGTCTAGGAACCAAACTTATTGGTTAATAAACAGAGATAAGATTGTAAAAAAATACAACGATATGTTGTCTACAGTGACACACTGAAAACATGGGGACACAGAATACCAAAAATAAAAGAATAGAGAGTGATACACCAGTAAAACACCACCCGGAAGAAACCTGAACCCAGTATAGCAACAGCAGACAAAATGTACTAGAGCGGAAAGCATTATTCAGGAGAACAGGGAATCACTTCATAGACATAAATTTTATATAATAATTCTAGAGTTTAAGCAAACTAAAAAATAACATCAAAACTATGTAAACAAAAGTTGCTAAACTTCAGAAGGCAATAATGGATCTATCATCACAGTGAGTGATTCAACATACTTCTTTCAGTGATAAGGAGATAAAAGATAATTAGAAAACAATATTTTGACTGCACAATTAGCAACCGTGATTGATTGGACAAATACAGAACTCTGAGAATGCATATTCTTCCCAGGCACATATGAAACATTCACAAAAAAATCAATCAATATTAAGCCACAAAGAAAGTCTCAATGAATGCCAAAGAATCAGCATAGTACAGAACACACTCCTTAACCACAGTGAAATTAAAGCCCATAACATGAGAATAAACAAAAGCGTCCCCTGCTTTTGGAAATTAGGGGGGGAAACATTTCTAAATAACCCAGAGACCGAAAAAGCAATCAAAATGGAAGTGTTCAAAATGTTTAGAAATGAATAATAACAAGAATGCTTCATATCAAACTTGTAGCAGTGAAAGCAGCATGTACAGGAAAATTCTATGATTTTTGGAAAATAGCAAAGGTTGAACATTAATGAGCTAAGGACGAAGCTTAAGAAATAAGAAAAAATAATCACAGTAAGTCCAAATAATGTAGAAAGGAGGATATTGTAAAGAACAAAAAATAATGAAATGGAAAGCAAAGGCAAAAGTTGGTTCTTTTAGGGGGAAAAAAAAAAACCAGACCCCTCTCTGGCAAGATTGATTAAAAAAAAGAGAGAAGACACAAATTATTAATCTTAAAAATGACAAGCTGGGCATGGTGGCTCATGCCTGTAATCCTAGCACTCTGCGAGGCCAAGGCAGGAGGATCGCTTGAGGTTAGGAGTTCAAGACCAGCCAGAGCAAGAGTGAGACC
>NW_012150285.1:6451313-6475760 GCF_000956105.1 Propithecus coquereli
GTTAATGCTGCTGTTACTGCTGCTACTGCTACTGCTGCTGCTGCTCTTACTGCTGCTCTTACTGTTGCCGTTAATGCTGCTGTTACTGCCGCTACTGCTGCTGCTACTGCTGCTCTTACTGCTGCTGTTACTGCTGCTCTTAATGCTGCTACTGCTGCTGTTACTGCTGCTCTTACTGTTGCTGTTACTGCTGCTGCTGCTGCGACCACAAGCTCAACTGCCTCACACCATGGAGGTGGCGACCAGGCACCGCACACTGTGCAAACACCCTCATCTGCTGTAGCCCCTCTGCCAGCTGCGGTGGCGTAGCCACCACCTCACTTTCGCCTTACACACTTTCATGAGTGCACGTAATTGGCAGAACCTTAGCTGCAGGAGAGTTTGGAACGTGTCCTTTGGGGATCTCCAACCTCTTCAAATAGACGTTGGAGAAAAATGGAAGTTGGTAAAGCCAGTCTGTGAATCCAATACATTCTGTTGATCATTTTTAGGAAGCAGCTGTAGCTTTGATAATAAAATCAAACAAATGTAATACAAGAAAGAAAAATTACTGAATATCATCGCAAAAATCCTATACAAAAATACTGGTCACTGGAATCTAGTAATATATTTTAAAAAATTCTAGACTGTATTCAGGTTGGGTTTATCTCAGGAATATATGATGTTTTTAACATTTAAAATGCCATAAAATCATTTGGTAAGTTGACACTTATTCATGATAAAAATTCTCGGCAAAGTAGGAATAGACGAGAACTTGCTTAACCCGAAAAAGGGCGTGGAGAGAAAGCAAACATCCTTCGTGACGGTGAATACGTTCACTGCAAGATCACAAGCAAGACCAGCGGGCCCTCTAGCACCACTTGCCTTCAATGCAGTGCCAGAAGGCAGGGATATAAACAGTGGATAGAAAGAAACAAAACTGTCTTTTTTTGCAGATGATATGATTCTTTACATAGGAAAGTCAAGAGAGTCTACAAATAAAACAAGAGAATTTAACAAGATCACTGAATCAAATTCAGTGTCAAAACAAATCAATGTGTCAAAATTAAGATCCACTTGGAAAAAAAAAATCCACTTGGAAAAGTAATTTCATATAAAAAGACTTTATAAAAGTGACCAATAATGTAGCATGCCAATGACTAAATCTTACAAAAACTCTGAATAGAGAAAATTATTTATTTTTGTTGAAATTCAAATTTTGAAAGAAAATTTAAACATATAAGATATCTGCTTTTCTTGAATGGAAAGATTCAATATCCTAAAGATGTCACGCTTCCCGCAACTCATATATAGAATCAGTATAATTCTGATAAAAATCCTAACAGGGCTTTTCATAGGACTTGACATGCTGATCCTTAAAATTATATGGAATAACAGAGGGCCAAAAATAGTTAGGACCTTTTTAAAAAGCACAAGATGGGAGAGTAATGAGAAGTCTGACTCTATTTTTTGATGTTTCACTGCTGAGACCTTTCAGCCTCACCCCTTCTTGTGCCCCACATGTGGACAAGAAGATGAGAAAATGTGCATGCTCTCTCCTTTTGATGTTTCTGGATCTTCAAACCATGCAAGCCCCTTCCTCACCAGCCCAGCCCCACCTCCTGGACACGATAAAATCCAGGCCAGCCTCCTTTCCCTGCTTTCTCACCGTTTTGGACCTGCTTGGGAGGCCTGACCTGCTCTCCCCCAAAGACCTCAATTTTGTAAGTAATAATCCTTTTCATGCCCTCTTGTGTGTGTGTGTGTGTGTGTGTGTGTGTGTGTGTGTGTGTGTGTGTGTCTTGATCACTCTGCACATCTAAACCAAACTTTGGGTGAGGGCCCATCTGCTTCTGCAGTTGACTGTAACAGGGAGCTTCCTGACTATATATCAAGGTTTATTGAAAGTGGATACAGATGAGGGGCTCCGCATTAAATGATTCTATTGCATTGTATGAAAACCAGGGCTCCTTGGCCGGGCATGATGGCTCACACCTGTAATCCCAACACTCTGGGAGGCCAAGGCAGGAGGATCACTTGAGCTCAGGAATTCGAGACCAGCCTGAGCAAGAGTGGGACCCTGTCTCTACTAAAAAATAGAAAGAAATTAGCTGAACAACTAAAAATATATAGAGAAAAAATTAGCTGGGTGTGGTGGTGTGCTCCTGTAGTCCCAGCTACTGGGGAGGCTGAGGCAGGAGGATTGCACAAGCCCAGGGGTTTGAGGTTGCTGTGAGCTAGGCTGACACCATGACACTCTAACCCAGCTGACAGAGTGAGTGAGATTCTGTCTCAAAAAAAAAAAAAATGGCTCCTGGCATTATGCAACATGGTGGCCCTGGGTAAGACGGGTAGACAGGGACCAGGTTACACAGAGCTTTGTAAGTCAAGGTGAGGAGTTTGGATTTCATCCTCAGAATAATGGAAAGCCATTGGGGAGTTTTAAACAGGGAAGAAACATGACCTGATTTTATCTTTTTAAAGACCAGTCTAACTGTTAGGGACTGAATTGTGTCCTCCCATTCATTTGTTAAAGCCCTCACCTCCTGTGTGACTGTGTTTGGAGACAGGGTCTTTAGGGAGGTAATTAAGGTTAATCGAGGTCATAATGGTGGGACCCTAATCCGATAGGACTGTGTCCTTCGCCATGGGATAACACAGCAAGAAGGCCCTCACCAGACGCTGGTACCATGCGCTTGGACTTTCCAGACTCTAGAACTATGAGATACGAGTCTCTTTTCTTTATAGATCACCTAGTCTGTGGAATTCTGTTATGGCAACCAGGGCAGACTGCTACACTGTCTAACTATCATGTCTGAAGGGAAGGGGAAATCAGTAGTGGAGGTGGGGGACAGTGAAAAGCTGATGGCCCCTTGGCAGGGCGTGGGTGGAGGACATGCAGGGAAGCGGGCCAGTGGGGCCATGCTCTGCAGAAGGGCTCACAGGACATGCTGCTGGACTGCGCCGGAGGGGAAAGAAATAAAGCAAGCAAACTCTAGAAGTACAGGTAGATAAATAAATCAGGCCCAATTTCCATTTTTAGTTTGGACTTTAAGAAAAAAACTCACTTGGCTAAAAAATAGAAATAAGCTAAAAGAAGAATCAGAAGCTATTTTCAGACAGAAAACAGTGCGTTTATATAGATAGTGATTTGCATTTTATAGCATTTTTTTTTTTACAATAGGACCTTACAATCTCAGAGTGAACTGAGGCAACAGCATCTCAAAGAGACATAAGCAACTTCCCAATTCCCCCAAACAAGGTATCATCTATGTTTTCTCCACACAGTAACCAATGACTTATTCCCTGAGTGAGGAAAAACGTACGTTATGACACAGGTCTATATTCCTCTTAAATCACTCAGGCACATATGAGAATAACTGTCATTTTAATGAACATCTAAAAATCTCTGTGAAACCACTATTTTGGTGCCCAATTCCAGCCCTACTTTTGCCTTTGCATTTTCAGAGAAACCCAGTCCTTCTAAGAGTAAGATTTCCAGACCACAGCAGCAGCACAGCCTGCTTCAGCAGCAGAAGAAAAAACAAGTAATTGGTTTTTATACAAATTTTTTTTCTCATTCCCAAATGTTGCTTTTTGTTTTGGTCATATTTAATAGCTTTTGTAACATAGACGCTACACAACTAACTCTGCAGATGCCTTCTTAGCTGACCAGCCTTTTCTGCCCAGAAAAATAATGTTGCTCTTTTGGGTTTAATTCTCTTTCCTCAGGCCTGGGAGGAATGAAGCAGACACAGACAGGTCTCCAGGCTGGGGAAGGGATGTCCCAGGATACTCATAAATGAAGAAAACCGCCATTCTTTCATTACACGCCTGATTTGGTTCTAAACTTATTCACTTATTCATTCACCATTGTAAAACCACCCAATCAAAATTGGAAAAAAATAGCTTCAATTATTATAACAGACATTATGCTCCTGACCTACTGACCAACATGCAGACAGACTTTCTGCCACAAAGGCAAGCTGTCAAATGCATGAAATACCATGGCTTTGCTGCACCACGATGCTATGTTGCAACTCTTATTAGCAAATATAACTATTAAATTTGTTTCTAAAATTTTCTCATCCAAGACCAATAATGTAAATTGTTTTCTTAATCACAACTAAAAACTCCTCGTAGATTACTATTTATACCAGGAAATATGCTTCATCATGTGATGTCATATAATGACAAAAATGTGTTATGGCTTATCAATGCATCTCTGGACAAAATATTATGACTTCAGACTGTCCGAAACATTACTTTTTCTGGTGACGCACCTGGAGTACATAGAATGTTGTTATTCATCCCAACTACATCCTGTACTGGTAAAATCAAAGCAATATCCACCACTGTTTTTGTACTCGTTTTTTTCATATCAATGTAAGTAAGCCATCAAATTTCTAATTATCCATCACTTAAGGCCAAGGCCTTCTTTTACTTAAATGAGCAAGGTGTCTTAATTTAAAGCAGCTTTCAGAAGAAGAAAGCGAGCACAGACACAGACACACAAAATTATTTTCATTTAACCTAAAAAAATTTATGTCCAAATGCAGAGGTTTCTTGCTATCTAAATTAATGTTTAAGATCAAAGGCTTTATATTCTTAAAATGTACAATCATATTTCCAGCTATTCTGTTTTCAGATCATTTCTGCACAAATTTTCTTTCTTTACCACTGTAACTGCTGTAATTAATAAAGTTCACAATGACCTAGTGCACACAATAATTATTTTCATGAGATATGAAAAAATAACTTACTAGTAATGGACACTTATCAACACATTCAAAATTATTTTTTGTCCTCTTACCTTTAGGGGGAGAAAAGATAAAAGGTGACCTTACTCATTAAGATAAAGCAGTTTTATTTAATAGTATACTAAAAAAAAACTAGAATGCCTTTTTTAATGAACATATTTACCATCATTAAAATTATTTTTTAAATGTCAAAGAAATACTTTTCTCTTAGACAATTATAAAGTTATCGGTATCAGTTTATTTTGTAGAGTAATTGGGAAAAACCAGCATTTACTAATAAAATCCAAATTTAATAGGTTAAAAAATTATGACCCTAAGCTATTATATGACTTTTACAGATAAAAATTTTTAATCAGTTATGGCTCCTGCTTCTGGCCAAGATAGAGTAACAGGAACTGGATTTATCCTCCCACTCAAAACAACTAAAATACCAGAAAAACTATATGGGGAAACAGTTTTCATAAATTTGGACATAAAGGAAAAAAGTAAACCCTGAGAGATAAAAAAGAAATGAAGCGAGCCCTATGTTTTTCCCAGCTTACTGCTTCGAGAGTTTCCAGACCATATTTCTGAGAATGGGACTCCGAGCAGAGCCAGGAGGGCTTCCTGAATCACATAGGCACAGACCAAGGCTCTATATTTGCAAGGTAGAGTATGGAGGGTAGAGAGATCCACAGACAGCACAAAGAACTCTGGAGATCTTCACTGGGTTTCTTTCAAATATTCAACAGGGTACTGATCAAGAAACTATCCTAGGTTGGGATAGAACCTCCCAAAAGTATTAGAGGAAATAGTACCTGGCACTCATACCAAACAAAGCACAGTGCCCATTCCCACAAGCCAGAAAGGAACACTCTGTAATTCACAAACATTGGCTAGAGCACTCGGAAAGGTCACACCTCAGTAGTTTGCATAAACTACCCCTAGATCAAACACTGCTCTGGTTCTGCCTAACAGTGTTACAAGCAAGATCCAAAAGAATCAAACTGATTTGGAGTAACTTCACTGAGTACCAGAACAAAACTCCAGAATATTTATAGAAACATAAAAATACCCACCACTTGACAAAATGTAATTTACAGTGTTTAGCATCTAATCAGAAATTACCAAGCATACAAACAGAAAAGTATGACCCATAACGAGGAGAAATGTTAACTAATTGAAACCAATCCAGATCTGACACAGATGTTAGAATTAGCAAACAAAGGCATTTCGAAAGGTATTATAACTGTATTCCATATGTTCAAGAGGCTAAAGGAATAATTTAACATGTTAAATAAAGACATAGAAGACATAAAAAGACCCAAATTGAACTTATAGATATAAACTATAATTTCTGAGGTGAAAAAATATACTGAATAGAAATAGTGGTAAATTAGACAATTCAGAAGAAAAAACTAGTGAATTTGAGATAGAGCAATAGAAATATTATAGAAACTATTTCATCCAAAATGAAATATACAGTGAAAAAAACCCAATTTTTACATGAACAGAATATCAGTGGCTGTGAGGCGACTTCGAAAGCCCTAATTACGTATAATTAAAGGCACAGAAGGAGAAGATACGAAAGAGCGGAAAGAGAATATATTGGAACAAATAATGGCTGAAGATTTTCCAAATTTGACAAACACTATAAATGAACAGACCCAAGAATTTCAGTGAACCCCCAGCACAAAAAACAAGAAGGAAATGACACCAACTCAGATCAAATTTCTCAAAACCAATGCTAAAGAGAAAATCTTTAAAACACCAAGAGGGAAAAAAAGACTCACATGTGCAGAGGAACAAACGAAGGATGGCAGCTTATTTCTTGCAAGAAACGATGCAAACAAGAAGAAAGTTGCTCCAGTTTGAATGTCTGTCCCTTCCAATCTCATGTTGAAATTCGATCCCCGATATTGAATGTGGAACCTAGTGGGAGGTGTTTGGGTCTTGGGGGCGGATCCCTCATGAATAGATGACTGCCATTTGGGGGGCTGAGTGAGTTCTCACTCTGTGAGTTCCCATGAGATCTGGTTGTCAAAAGAGCCTGACGTCACCCCTTGCTTCCCCTCTCTCCATGTGATCTCTGCACCTTCCACCACGAGTGGGAGCAGCCTGAATCCCTCATCGGAAGCAGAGGCTGGCACCACGCTTCTTATACAAGCTTCAGAACATGAGCCAAATAAATCTCCTTTCTTTATAAATTACCCAGCCTCTCGTATTCCTTTCTAGCAACACTAAATAAACTAAGACAGAAAATGGAGCAACACCTAGTAGTGGAGCCACAAGAACTGAGAGAAAAAAATTATCAACATACAATCTTATACCCAGCAAAAATATCTGTCAGACAATAAAGACAAAAAATGCTTTTTCAGACATACAAAAGGCTGAAACAATTTATTAACAGAAATGTAAAAGGAAGTCCTTCAGAAAAAAGGAATATGATACCAAATGGAAATATGAACTTACACAAAGGAATTAACACCAGACATAGTAACTACGATGTGGGCGAATGTATAAGATATTTTTCTTATTATTTAAATCTTTTAAAAGGATAATTAACTACTTAAATAAAACTAATAAACAATGTATTATGAAATTTGTACTACATAAGTAAAATCCACGATCATGGTAGTATAAAGGCTGGGAGGTAAGAAATAGACTGTTGTATGGTTTATATACTACAGAAGTAGTATAATATTATTTGAAATTAGACTAAATTTAAAATGTTATTTTAGTTTTCTAGAGCTGTCATAACAAATTACCACAAACTTGGTGAGAAAATAGCAGAAATTTATTCTTTCACAGTTCTGGAGGCCAAAAGTCTGAAAACAGTCTCACTGGGTAAATCAAGGTGTTGACAGGCTATGCTTGCTCTAGAGGCTTCAGAGAAAAATCCATTCCTTGCTTCTTCCACCTTCCATTGCTGCTGGCATTTCTTGCCTTGTGACTGCATCACTTGAATCTTTGAGGCCACCATTTTAAAACTTCTCTTTGCTCTATCTTCACGTCATCTGTTAACCTCTGTGTGTCAAATATTCCTCTGCTCCTCTTATAAGGATACATGTAATTGCACTTAGGGCCCACTCAGATAACCCAGGATAATCTCCTCATCTCAAGTCAAGATCTTAAACTTAATTACACCTGCACAAATTCTTTTCCTAAATAAAGGTAGCACTTACAGTTTCCAGTTTGGATGTTTGTCCCTTCAAAATCTCATGTTGACATTTGATCCCAAATGTTGGAGGTGGGACCTAATGGGAGGTTTACTTGATATCTTTGGGAGCTTTTATTCAACCTAATACAAATGTATACTATAAACCCTAAAGCAACTTTTAAAATAAAAAAGACAACAAAGTAAATGAAATGAGGCCATAAAAATATTCAATTAATCCAAAGAAATACAAAAAAGAGAAAGAGGAACAAAAAAGACACATGATACAGAGAAAATAAATAATAGAAAAAAAGATAGACTTAAACCTAAACATACCAATTATCACATTAAATGTAAATGGTCTAAATACCTCAATTAAAAGGCATAGATTGTCTAATTGGATAAAATAGTAAGACCCAACTCTATGCTATCTATAAGAAAGGTACTTAAGCTATAAAGGACACAAATGAGTCAAAACAAAAATTATAGTTAAATACATGCCCTGTTAACACTAATCAAAACAAATTTGGAGTAGCTATATTAATATTACACAAACAAGATTTTAGAGTAAAGAATATTACCAGGGATAAAGAAGATTATTGTCTAAAGATTAAAAAAGCAATTAATCTAGAGGACATATAACCTAAACATTTTTGCACTTATTAAACAGAGCTTCAAAACACATGAAGCAAAAACAAATAAAACTGAAAGAAGGAATAGATAGATCCACAATATGGTTGGAGAGGCCAATAGACTACTTGCAATAATTAACAGAAAAAGAACATAGAAAATAAATGATTATATAGAAAATTAGAACAACAGTATGAACCAGTTTGATCTAGTTGACATTTATACAATGCTCCACCCATGACTAGCAGAATATGCATATTTTCAAGAGCATATGGAATAGTAGTCATTGATCAAGACAGAACATATCAAAGAGTGACATCAGCAAAATGGTGGAATAGGAGTTCTCTGGCTTCACTGAACCCCACAAAAATCCAACTAGCAACTATTCACAGAGAAAAATACCATATAGAATATTCCATAACTCAGGGATAAGGTTAAAACACCCTCTTGGACCACAGAACCAAGGATAGCCACAATCAAATGGTAAGAGGTTCTCTTTGATCACAGCACTGCTCCCTAAAGCTGGCACAGTTCCATGAACAGACAATTCCCCTGGGCCCATGGTGAGAAAAGTAAGTTAAAGTTGGACATTCAGTTTCCCCACCATTCTGAGACCCTTTTCAGGAGGCTCACTCCCATCTCTATCCCAGGGAAAAGGTAAAGGCAGGTCTAGATCACGTGGGTCAGTTAGAACAGTGGTCCCCAAACTTTTTGGCACTGGTTTCATGGAAGACAATTTTTTCCATGGACCGGGTTGGGGGAGGATGGTTTGGGGATGATTCAAGCACGTTACATTTATTACATTTGCAGCTGTTCTCTATTGCTAGCATCACTGCCTCAGCTCCACCTGAGATCATCAGGCATCAGATTCTCATAAGGAGCCGCAACCTAGATCCCTCACATGTGCAGTTTATAGTAGGGATCATGCTTCTATGAGAATCTAACGCTGCCACTGATCTGACAGGAGGCAGAGCTCAGGCAGTGACGTGAGTGATGGGGAGCAGCTATAAATACAGATGAAGCTTCCCTCGCTCACCCACTGCTCACCTCCTGCTCTGTGGCCCGGTTCCTAACAGGCCACAGACCAGTACCGGTCCACAGCCTGGAGCTTGGGGATTCCAGCTATAAGGAATTCTAGTGGTGATGCACACCGTTAGCTTTTGATGTCTGGGAAAGTTTTTATTTCTCCTTCATTTCTGAAATATAGTTTTGCTGGATAAAGCATTTTCCATTGAGTCTACTCTCTCCTGACCTGCAGGGTTTCTTCTGAGAAATCTGCTGATAGTCATATTGACATACCTTTGTTTGTGATGTGTTTCTTATCTCATTGCTCTCTGAATTTTTTTATCTTTGATATTTGATAGTTTGAGTTTTATGTGCCTTGGTGTACTCCTCTTCAGTTGGAATTTGATAGGAGATCTCTGTGCTTCTTGTGCTTGGGTGTTGGCCTTTATCTCCAGATGAGAAAAGTTTTCAGTCATGATTTTAATGTTTTCTGGCCCTTTTTCTATTTTTTCTCCTTCTGTAACTCCTATTAGGCAAAAGTTTTGTCTCTTGATGATGTCTTATAATTGCCATTTCTTTATTCTTTTTCATTCTTTTGTTTTTTTGTTTCTCTGACTGGATAATTTCTAATGTTATGTCTTCCAGCTCACCAATTCTTTTCTTTTTTTTACTTGATTGAGTCAGCTATTGAAGCTTCCTATTGAATTTTTCAATTCAGTCATTATTTCATTTCTAGGATTTCTATCTTTTTTATTATTTCTATTTCTTAGCTTCTTGCTTTTTGTTTCACAAATTTTATTAAATATCTTAGTCCACATAGTTTTATAGTCTATTGAACTTCTTTATGAGTATTAATCTATATTCTTTGTCATTTTATAGATCTCGTTTTCCTTGGGGTTCAGCCTGGGATTCCGTAAGGGCCTGCTGGTGACAACTTCAGGCAGGCAGAGCTTGTGTTGAGTCCCCTTGTTGGTTGGGCTGTTGACTTTGCTCAGATGTTGGATAGGGCTACTGGCTGGGCTTCACCGCCCAGTGAGACCACTGGCTGGGCTCTGCTATCAGGCAGAGCTACTGGCTGGATACTGTGATGGCTTCCAGTCAGGCCAGGTGCGAGATGCATTCCCTAGCCAGGGAATTTCACTATTTGGGATCTGCAGTTGAATGCAGTTACAGGCTGAGTTTTGAGGGTAGGCAGAACCAGAGTTATAAACAGGAGGCACCAGAGGCTATGCTTCTTAGAAATGTAAGATTGAAGATTGAAGCCCACCGAGGTGGGATTCTCCCTCTCTGGGAGTGGTCATTGGGTAAGATTTTTGGCTGAGTGGATCTACTGCTTGTCTTCCTGGGGCAAGCCTGTCTAGCCTCTTCACTTCTTTAAAATAGGACCTAAGGAAGACCTGATGAGAGCACCCAGGTTATGTAGGGAATCTGGCTACAGATTCAGGCCTGGAAGATCTGTGAATTGTGTTCCCAGCAGCACAGTGTTGTTGGCTAATTTCTCTGGTGTGATCCTCTATTGGCTGAAATGCAGAGCAATTCATCCTGGTCGCTGTGCTGGTTGCTGTGAGCCCCATCCTCATTCTTTGTTTTGAACCCTGCAGTCTCCAAACCCCAGGCCACGGACCAGTACCAGTCTGTGGCCTGTAAGGGACCAGGCAGCAGAGCTCCATCGCCCTGCCACCCCCACCCTCTGTCTGTGGAAAAATTGTCTTCCGAGAAACTTAGGAACCTGGGGGCCACACAGCAGGAGGTGAGAAGGCAGGTGAGCGGGCGTATTTACAGCTGCTCCCCATCGTTCTCATCGCTGCCTGAGCCCTGCCTCCTGCTGCCCCCTATCCCCATGGAAAAATTGTCTTCCATGAAAACCTGTCCCTGGTGCCTAAAAGGTTGGGGACTGCTGCCAGGGAAACCACAAAACCATTAAATGGCTAAAACTAAAAAGCCTGACTATATTAAATATTGGTGAGGATGAGGAGGAAATGGAACTATTAGTGCACATATAATGAGAATGTAAAATTATAAAACCACTTTGGAAAAGAATTTGACAATTTCTTAAAAAACCAAATAGATAACTACCATGTGATGCAGCAATTCTGCTTTTAGGTATCTGCTCAAGAGAAAAGAAAGCCTATTTTTATAAAAAGACCTGTATATGAATGGTCATAGCAACTTTATTTACAATAGCTAAAAACTGGAAACTACTCAAATTATTCATAAAATGGAACACTATTCAGCAATAAAAAGGATTGAACTAGCAATATATGTAAAAATATGAATGAAACTCAAAATAATTGTGCAGATTAAAAGAAATCAGAGTACATACTATGTCTTCCCTTTATGTCATTTTAGAATATGCAAATATCTATAGTTATAGAGAGCAGATAAGTGGTTGCCTGGCTTGGGAATGAAGCAGAGGCAGGGAGGAATGGGAGGGAGAGAGGACAAAGATGCATGATGAAGCTTTTGGAGGTGATACACATATTTAGTATCTTGATTTTGGTGACTGGTATATATGCCAAAACTTATATTAATAACATTGCACATTTTAGATATGTGTAGTATTTTTATATGCCAATTATACTCAATTTTGAAAAAAACATCAGATAATTTCACTTTGAGTAGTTGTTGATAGAAAAGAGCTCCAAGGACTATGCCTTGGGCATTTCTGAGATCTTTCCCTAATCATCATTATAATATTCTCTGTTACTTCCTTTTTCTTTTTTTTTTGGTCTCTTTTTTTTTTTCTGAATCTCCTTTCTCTTTCTTAATTTGCTCCCTGATTTTAATGGAAGACACCCTTCAGTATGGCATTGTAAGGGTAATTCTGTAAAAAATTTATTCTATCATCATGTTTATGACAGTTTGGTTAGGTATAGAATTCTAGGTTAGAATTCTTTTTCCACCAGAACTTTGAAGACATTGACCATTATCTTGCTTTCCATTTTGTTATTAAAAAGATCAAATCTATTCTGATTCCTGATAATATTCCTTTTCATGTGGCCTTTGGTTTCTTTGTACATGATCTGTCCTTTTCCTCCCTCCACTCTCTCTCTGGAGATCTTATAGATTTTGTAATTGCTCCCATCAAAGTTCATGGTAATGTGCTTTAGTGTGAGTCTATTTTTATCCATTGTGCTGGTTACTCAGTGAATGCTGTCAACTTGAAAACTCATATCCTTCAATTCTGGCAAATTTTCTTACTGATGATCTCCTGTATTACTCAGATTTTGGATCCTTGCTCCTTTTCTTTCTTGTTTTCTCTCTGTCTTTCTTTGATATTCTTTCTGGGAAATTTCCTTAACTTTATCCACCAACCCTTATATTTAGTTTTAAAATTCTATTTCACTAGTTTAAGAATTCTAAAATTTTTAAGAATTATTTTTTGTTCTGAGTGTTTAACATGTATCATTCTATTCTTTCATGGATGTATAATACTCACCTATCTAAGTATATGAGGAAAAATTTTTATCTTTGAGGTACTCTTCCTCCTGTATAGTTTCTGTCCAAGTTACTTTGTTTTGGTTTCTTCCAAGTAAGAGGCTCTTCTCAGATATCTAGTGCATTTTTTCTCTATTGCACAAATTCCCACAAGCTCAATGACTTAAAATACCATGAATTCATTGTCTTACAGTTCTGGAGGTCAGAAGTCCTAACACCAGGGTGTGAGCAAACTATAGGGAACATTTCCCTGCCTTTTCCAGCATCTAGATGCCACTCGCTCTGACCAGCCTGCTATCCTCTTATAAGAATCCTGGTGATTACACTGTGCCTATTCTGGAGCTAATCCAGAATAATCTCCCCATCTCAAGGCCTTTAACTTAATCACAACTGTAACGTCCATACACAACTGTGTTAGATCATGAACAACAAAACAACCCAGAGAAGGATAGTCAGAGAAGCTCTCAACATACATGTGCTCGCCAGGTACCATATCAATGACAAGCAGCATCACCAGACTTCAAGAATTTGGGTCCGTCTTCCACCTTCTTACCAGAATGGTGATCCATCTTCTCCTTCAGCAAACTTGCAAGCAATGTGAGCTGTGTGATAATGCAGCACAAGTGCATAGCCAGCAGTGATTTGGCCTGGATGGTTCAGGATAATTACCTGAGCAGTGAAGGAGGGTCATTTTTGCTGTCACCAGCCATGCTGCCATGACAAACATCTTTGACACATTTTTGACATGGAAGCCCATGTTGTCCCCAAAAAGAGCTTCGAAGTTTCACAGTTCATTTCCATAGACTTTGCTACCATTTTAACATTGACTGGAGCAAAGATGAGTACCATGCCAGGCTTGGTAACACCTTTCTCCACTTGGCCCATAGGGACAGTACCAAGACAATCAATTTTGTAGTGATCCTGGAGGGGCAGATGCAAAGGCTTGCTGGTAGGATGAGTTGGTGGCAGGTTGCAATCCAGAGCTCCAAGTAAAGTGGTTCTTCTGGCATTGCCATGTTTATGGGTGACCCTATCCCTTGAACCAAGGCATGCTAGCACTTGGCTCCAGCATGTTGTCACCATTCCAACCAGAAATTGGCACAAACGCTACTATGTCAGGGTTGTAGCCAATTTTCTTAATGTAGGTGCTGACTTTCTCAATGATTTCCTTGTATCTCTTCTATAGAGTGGTTAAGTAGAAACCATTTTGCTAACATCAACAATTAGTTGTTTCACACCTCATGTACATGCCAGAAGGACATGCACATGAGATACTAGCCTCAGATTCACCAGTAGAAGTAACAATCAGGACAGCACAATTAGTCTGAGGTCTGTCTGTAATCACATTTTTAATAAAGTCTGTCTTGGGGTATCAACAATGGTCACACAATACTTGCTGGTCTCCAGCGTCCACAGGGAGTTAACAAAAGTGAAACCTGCTGACACCCAGCTTTCAGTTTATACAAAACCCAGGCATGCTCGAAGGAGCCCTTTCCTATCTCAGCAGCCTCCTCAAATTTTCTGATTGTTCTGTTGTCGATTCTACATTTGCAGATCAGATGGATCTGCCCAAATCTACAATGTCCAATGATGACAAAGCTGATACATGTCTTTGCTTTTCCCATTTTGGCTTTGATTTAGCGGTGGTTTTCACAATACCTATATTCTGGTGGCAAACTTTTTATCAATAAAGCTCTCAGCCTCCTTTTGGCTGGGACTAATATCCCTGATTTCTTGTTGGCTGTTGGCAGGGATTGCTCTCAGATTTTAGAGGCCACCCTCAGGTCCTATCTGTATGTCCCTCTTATGACATGGCAGCTTACTTCAAAGCCAGTAGGAATTTCTCTCTCCAGCCTGCTAGGGAGTCATAGTATATAAAATTATCTCAGGAATGATTATACCAGCACCTTTGCCATTTCATGCAACCGGATCAAGGGAGTGACTGTTCCATCATATTCACAGATTGCAATCACACTCAAGGACAGATTTCATAGGTGTGTACTCCAAGGGACTCAGAATCTTAGAGGCCGTCACAGAATTCTGCCTACAACACCATGCATTAATCTGAATCTTTCTTTTAGAAAAAGAAACTTAAGGATTCAGAATGGAAGTTGAGCTCTTTAATTTTTCTTGGTACTGTTTTCCCAATATCTTTAAAATCCGTGGCAAAGAATGAGAGGATAATAGGAAGAAAGTAATCTTTATTGATTCCAAATATGTGCCAGGCATTGTGCTAGGTTTACTTTCAGTTTATTCCACACTAGAGAAAAAAATTACATTTGAACCAAAGAGATACTACAAGAAACATGTAACCAAATCAGAGTGTTAAGTACTTTAGAGATAAGAAAATTAGACAATGATAACAACTGTCAAGTTAAAACACTAAATCTAATATTTCAAAAGTTCCCTAAATGTGTGATGGGGTATGCTTTTGATGGTCTTGGGGAAAAAAACACTCTACATTTTCCAGTGAAAGTTGAACATTTTTTCTTTTTAAAGCAAAACAGATTTTCGTTGCACAGAATTT
Source organism: Propithecus coquereli (assembly GCF_000956105.1). Taxonomy (NCBI): domain Eukaryota; kingdom Metazoa; phylum Chordata; class Mammalia; order Primates; family Indriidae; genus Propithecus; species Propithecus coquereli. The sequence goes on from NW_012150285.1 coordinate 6,466,789, forward strand.
AAAACAGACTGTAGCTTATGTAACTAAATTTAATGGCCTAAAATATTTTCTCCTAAATCATGCTGCACATATTTTATTAATCTATGAATAAAATTTATTCCAAGATGGTACTGCACATATTTAATCAGTCAAATCTTTCTTCATCTCAAGATCAAATATAGCTAATATTACTTAGAAAATAGGAACTATGAAAGGCTTTAGCATCAAGAAAGATTTTAAACCACATTTAGATTCAAAAATCGTTTAAGCCAACTTTCATCCTGAAGCATCACGAAGTTTGAAGCACTGTCTCTGTTCAGAGTAACCAAGATGAATACATCAAATTTCAGTTTTTACATGATTTTATTAAATATCTAAAGACTTGAATTAAGGCTTCTGACAATACAGTAATGTTAGAATCTATGCAGCAAATTATAAATGCAAGTTGAAAATTGACTCAAAATTAATAACAGCAATTTGTTATTTCTGTTACCTATAAAAACATAGGCTGACACAGCTGAAAACTACAAATAGGAAAGTCATATATTATAGAAATTACTCATAGAAACATCTCAAGTATTTCACCTGTGTAAAATATGCACTAAATTTTTTTTATTCATGGTTAGGATGTCCTAATATCCTAATAATAACAGATGTTTGAAGTCCAAAAGAGATTTTCTAAACCCTTATAAATCATAAAATTTTCAAGAAGGATTTTGGCCTAACATATTTCATTCTTTGTCTCATCCCAGACAAATATTTTGGAAAACTGGAAGAAAAAATATATTTCATAGTTGTTTAAGGTGTCTCAATATGGTTGGGAAAAGAAGATATTCTTCTCATTTGGGCATTTTGCACACATATTCACACATGGCATAAATTTAAACTTTGAATTGGCATGTACAAAATCCTCTATGAGAGAATCACAGTCCAGATATAAAAGCTGGCAATTTTTGATTTCTGAAGCACAGCACAGAACATTCGCAGTGTCTGGCCTTCCGTAGTGATGAACTAGGCATTCATTCCAGCCAGACTGTGGACTGTTATCCAAGCCCAACTGAATAGGCCCTGGCAAGTGAGACATCGTTTGAAAGCTCCTTACAAGGAAGCAAACTAAATAGATAGTGCACATTCCTATCAGATTAAATATATACAAGGATCAGAAGCTGGAGTCAAAAATGCAGCAATTTCTAGCAATGGCAGACTAGGTAATATACGTGAACTACTGCACTGAAAACAACTAGAAAAGCTGGGCAAAACAAACAACGGCTGCTTGAAAGCATCCGAGTGCCAACAAAGCAGTGAAAAATTACGGAACTGTGGAGAGGTAAGTTTACCCAGGTGAGCCGAGCGTGGGCTTGCTTTTCCCCAAGGACCGTCTGATGAGGCAGTTCAGAGCTGAGTGGAGGTTTCAAAAGACACACAGGGTTAGGAGACAAAAATGAGTTTAGGGCCTACCAACAAAAATGGGCCCTGGTAAACACTGCAGAATTGGGATCTTCCCTACCACAGTGCTGCACTATGCGTGTGAAGATAAAGCAGAATCCGGAACTGAATCCAACTTCAAAACTTCAAACCTTTCTGGATTAAGGTGATCCAGGATCATAACTATCCCTAGCCACCTTCCAGAGGCAAAAATAAACCCTTTCTAAAGGAAGATAACATCATCCTCCCTCAAAGTAATTCCTACTGTTTTTTACATACAATGTCAACAGACAACATCACCACCGCCACTACTACCAGGTATTCTAGGAGAGAAATCAGCATCATGAAAAACGGAAACAGACCCATAGGGGAACCATATAATTCAATTCTCACACAAGCTTTAAAATAACTGTGTAATATTAGAAAATCAAAGACCTATGTGAGAATTTTCACAGAAAATTGGAAAATTTTTGAAAAAGTATTAAATGGAAATTCTAGAACTAAAAAAAAAACTACTAAAGCTGAGAATTCAATAAATGGGTTTTAAAAATTAGACATAGATGAAGAGAAAAAAATGGTAAGCTGTAAAAAAGAGCAGAAGTAAATTCTCAGAATGAAGAGAGACAAAGAACAGAGGTGTAGGAAGCACGGAAGAGAGACAGGGAGTTACACAAAAAGGTCTGACAAATGTTAACTGAAATCCTAGAGGAATGAAGGTGGATGCAGCCAAAGCAATATTTGAAAAGAAAATTATTGAGTGTTTTCTAAAACCAATAAAAAATATTTTTAAGTCACTAAGTAATGTTGAACAGCTCTACAGCACATAATCATATGTGCTGACATAATCCGCATAATTCATGTTGTAGGAAACTCCATAAAATAAACCACTGTCTTCAAGAAATTACGAGGAAAAAAAAAAAGAGATGAAGCAGAAACGCAAAGAGTCAAACAGTTAAGAAACATCAATCACAGTATGTGGACTGTGATTGGATACCCAAACAAAGCACCAGGGAAAAAACAACTGTGACATCCACAAGACAATTGGAAATTTGAACACTAATCAAATATGATATTATTAAAGAATTATTATTTTTGTTTGTTCCACTTAGGTATGACAATTTTTTTGTGATTGTCTTAGAACAAAGTTCTTATCTTGTAGAATTAACCAACATATTTACAGATGAAGTATGTAGAATGAGTGGAATTTGCTTAAAATAATACAGAAGTGGTAAATTAACAGGGTTAAAAAGACAATTTGCCATGAATTGTTGAAACAGATGATAGATTTGTGAAAGTTCATTATATTTTTCAGTTTACTTTTGCCCATGTTCAAAATTCTGTATAATAAAGTTTTATATAATTATTGGTAAACTCGCTTCCTTTGCCAGATTCATCATCCACCTTTTACCATCAGTTTTTAAGACAGTGTAAATGAGCGAGAAATAATATCTCACTCCACTCTCCAAGCCCAGGTATAATAAACTCATCAGGGGTTAATCCAAACCTAATCATTAAGCTGCATTACTCAAAGCCAAGTACCAGTAACTTCATAATAGGAAAAGCTTCAGAATTGTGAAACTTTCATTGTATCTAACAAGTTTAACATGTTCAAGAATTTTGGTGACATGGAACATAATGCAGACTTAATTTGTAATTTTTTCATTAAGTTGCTCAATTTTATTTGACAGCATCCCATTGTAGTAAGTTTTCCATGTGCCACACTTCAAAATAAACCCAGATAAAAATAACAACCTACAGTTATATTTTTCATTAATTTAGACTTGGCCTCTTCCAAATTAGGTATTTTACCATAGCATGTATTCATCACAGTGTGATACTTACAGCTTCAACTTATTTCTAACACTCTCTTTAAAATATGTCTCAGTACCACATTCTAGAAGCTTAGAAACTTTGATGTGGAAAAAATTTTTTAATGTATTTATCTAAGAGTAGACAGAAAAAATGAATAATGCCTTTACTCTAGCCTTGACTCCACTGAGTACTTAGAGGTGGGTGGAGATACACGCATACATAGACAACATATGACCAATTACATTGAAAATATGAAGTGCATTTTTTTAATAATTTGTGATTTTACAGATCCTGTATCATAGATGCTACAGATTAAAGATTCTATCTCCAACAGACATTTTCTGGGAGTTGCTCCATGGGAATTCCAGAGGAACGTTGTAATGTTTATATTCTTTGGAATCTGTATCCGCAAGTAATTGAATTCAGTGTGGAAACCAAAATAAGCCTTTCAAGTATTTAAAATAAATTTTCCAACCTCATACCATGGCAAAAAGTGATTTCTCGTCATGTTTTCATTCCTTTCCAAGTATATATTGCAAAAAATTTATCAAAAAGGCTTTAGATGAAATTATATGCAAGTCATGACCTGCTATTTCTTGTTGATAGCTTTAAACTACTTAAGCTTTACTTTCTTATAAATACTAAGGAGAAAGACCCTTCCGAGATATAAGAGTCAGTCAGTTTCTGGATGTAAAAGATTTAAATTAAGGAAAACTTAACAGCCAAATTTAATGATGGGAACTGTAGTACTCAAACTTGCTATTAAAAAAAAGGAAGAGTGATCTAAAACTACTAGATATCAACAGATTAATCATCTAAAAGCACTGCTTTAATTTTTATTATTCCTTTGCACAAAAAACATCAATGGCTGACCAGTGAAAACACACTCAACCTCCTTAACTTGCAATTGGCAGTTTCATGATCTCAGTGAACCGTAACTCTGAGCTATTCCAAACTGTTATCCCAACCCACCTGGACCTCCAGTTCTCCACATGTGCTTCCCTTTCTGACTCCTACTGATGCTCTTCCCTTTCCCAGAATGATAATCCCCAGCCTCCTCCCTCTGTCTGCCTACTACCCCTTCAAACCTACCCTATCTGATGAAGCCTTTTCTGATCATCCCAGCCAGAAATGGTTTCTTCCTCTCTGTAGCATTTTAAATGTTCTGCTCCTACAATGTCTACTGAAGGGATGGAACCAAGACACAATGACAGCAACTCACCAATTGAATGCCAAACCCTGCGGAGTGGAGAGCTGCTACCTGAACAAGCTGCATCTGCTTGTTCTTCCGGCTTTGCTGTTGGTACTCAGTGTTGCTTATTTAAACACGCAAATGTAGCTTTGCCCTACCATGGCACCAGCAGGCTGTAAGGAGTTGAATACACTATACTTTGAAGGCTAAGGAAAGTCTAAGACCATGAAGTGAGGTGGAACAATCTAATTCTGCCCTCACCTGACTATACTGTAGAGCAAAAGAAAGAGGAAGTAGTCAGTAACAGCAGGAAGAGAGTCTTATCTCGATGGCCCCAATTTTCTCTTTTCCTTTATGATCACTGAAGGTTTGTGAATGAGATAATTAGACATTGTTTTGCTAGAATGTCTCAGGTCAATTTTCTGATTTCCTAAAGGTGGGTAATAACTCCAGGAATTATACCAGTGGGTTCCAAACTCTGGAATGATGCCTTGCTGAAATCAATTGTGTCTAGACAGTCTCTCATGAAAACTACTTTCACACACTGAATAAAACTTATTGTAGGTGAAAACTACTGAAGACAGCCTCCTAACTAGAAAAGAAAAAACCTGAAAACATGTTTTCCTTATCATTGCAATTACTTTAGTCTCTATTCAGTTAACCAGAATTTAAAACTGCATAGTAAGAGAGCTTTGTAAATTAAAATTCATCACATAATTAAATCTCATTACGAAAAGTAAAACAGACCCTACAGTATCAAGGTTGTCCTATAAATGAAAAAAAGAAAGAAAATGCTAACACATACACACACTTCATGTGCTTAAATAACTATTCAAGACTTAACTCCAACTTAAAATAGAAATGTCTGATCAAATATCTGTGAACAGAAAAAAAAAATCATTTCATTTAGAAACCCTTAAGTAGTTATGCTTTTTAAACTTTAAATCAATACAGATTTCTAGCCCAACAAACTTAAAGAACAAATGAAAAATGGCTTTTAGTTTAGTGACACTGCCTATACAAAAGAACACTGAGGCTCCCGGGAGTATCAGTATTGAAACGACTTGCTCTATAAAACGTGGATGTGGTCCAAGGCCGCACTCAAGAATCCAGAAGGCCACGTGTGGCCCCAAGGTTGCAGGTTCCCACCCCACGGCCACAAGGACACAGAACCTCTTTGCTTCATAACAATACTATTACTGAGTTCCTTAAGACACCCCAAGCATAGCCCATTATAATCTCTGACCACAAATTTAAATGAAAATTTTTTTAAGACCACTACAAACTCTACATCTGAATTTTGAGTAGCAAAAAAAAAATATATGTATATATATATGCCACAAACAATGAAACGTAATAGCTAAAGAGAAATAACATTTACCATTTGCCAGGCTTTTCACTGAGCACTTTCCTATGGACCTCACTTACTCTTCCCAACATAACCTGATGAAGTAGGCACTATCATCTTCCTCATTTTACAGATGAAACTCATGAAACTCCGCGACAGGGAGACTGAGTAACTTGCCACGGAGCCAGGCTGGCTCAGGTCTGTTTTTAAACGCTATGCTACTTGCTTCTTAAACTGAAAGTTACTCCACAGAGAATGGAATGGAAATTACTTTTCAATATACAGTTGACCCTTGAACAACATGGGTTTGAACTGCACACGTCCACTTATAGGTGAGTTTTTCCAGCCAAACTTGGACTGGAAATACAGTATTTGCTGGACACGAAACCTGCTTATACGGAGGGCAGAGTTTTCATGCAGGCAGGTTCCACAGGCTGACTGTGGGACCGAGTGTGCACAGATTCGGGTACAACCAGACAGTCCTGGAACCAATCCCCCACACATACCAAGGGACAGCTCTATGTCTATTTCCTACAGGAAGAGGGTAGTTCTCAAAAGAAGTGAAGAAATACCGGGAATATTACATTTTAGTTAGAAACAGGGTTTTATTTTTGAAAGCAGAAAAACTAAATAATACTTAAAAATACAACATATCAATATTTTTATATATGGGCTTAGAATACCTAGAATATAGTGACTAAAGTATCTGTACACACATTTTAAAAACATAAATAAACACTTTCGGATATTGGTACCAGCCTGTTTTAATTTATATATATGTGAATAAGAGTACTTTGCTTGAAAAATAAAAAAATACGTATTAAAGAGTATTACCAAATTTTGAAGCTTTATTGTATTCATTGCCTACATATTGTACATAATTAGAAGTCCTTTTAATTGCTTTCCAAAAAGGGACTGATGTGGATATCAACAATGGCTTGAATCTAAAACTGATTTTTACCATTTGCTTTGTACAATTTATTTAGTTAAAGCTCATTGCAATCTTCTTTCACCCGTTCCTCGTGGCTTATTTTACTTTTTTCATTTACTTTTTATTTTTTTAGAGATGGGGGTCACTATGTTGCCAGGGCAAGATTCAAACTTCTGGGCTCAAAGGACCCTCCCACCTCAGCCTCCTGAGTAGCTGGGACGACAGGCACGTGCCAGCATGCCCAGTGGCTGAGGTTTCATGAAAAGTAACACTGGATGAGAGTTGAGATCTGTGAAAGTTTCAAACCAGCTCTTCTAGGTAGTCCACGACCATTTCAAGGGATTAAACCGGTTCTTAAAGCAAAGCAGCAGCCATTATGTCTGAGTACTAATTGTTCTTTTCCCATTGGTGTCTGTGTGATTTTCTGTTCTGTTACTTTTTATGGATTCTAATAAGTTTTTAATTCTTTCACTTGAAAAACTTTCCTTTTTATTCTTGGTAGGAGACTTATTCTTTGCTAGAGATGGTAGCAGTAGGGCTGCCAGCCCCCAGGGCTGATTACTTGACGAGGAAGGTCGATCTTGATCTTCCTGTTGTAAAATCCAGGCACTTTCTCTGGCTAACTCTATAAATTTTTGCAGCTGGCTTTGACTTACATTTTTGCTTATGTTGAGAGAAGTTTCAAAAGGATTCTGAATGTGCAGAGGAGAAGAGTCAGGTTTGTTTTGTTCTCTTCCCTACAGATTATTACACAGAAGAAAAAATGAGTAAGTATATGAAGGGCTTAACTCTAAGAACAGTTCGTTTAACATAATAAATTGTCAAAGCATAAAACACCAACACTAACTTTACAGAGTACAGGATTTCTTTCCTAAGGGGGTTGGGTACGTATGTAGTGTGTTGTATTTGTATGTGTGAACTTCTGACTGTTTTTTTTAAACCTCTGTAGCTTTGTAAGTGCTCTTTGGAAAAAACAACTTAGCCTTATGATCTATGAATGAGGTGTCACTGCTCAGATAAGAGGTACCCGGACTAAATTAACCAATAAAAGTACTTTTAAAATAATCTTTTACCTAACAAGCTAGAGCTTGAAAGGAAAAAAAAAGAAAAATGGAAGAAAATAAGATGAAGATAAATTTATTTTTGAGACTTGCTAAAAATATATCTATTATGGTGGGAATAGAAACACCCAAAATTAAAATCTTTAAGTATAATAATTAATGTTTCTAAAGTATGAAATAAGAAAGGAAGAGAAGGAACAAAGGATTATTCATTATTCATTTAAAACACTAAAAAGTTTCTATTACATTCCTAAAGATCCAACGATAAGGCTCTCCCATGTAAGACAGTACCTCACAGAAACAAGCAAAGCTAAAGCTATGATCAAATGAACAGCACTAAGTCATTAGACTATGTACCTTTTCCTCTTTCAAATAACACCACAAATATTACTTAAATATCACAAAGCGAATGATCCGGAGTCTCCAACGTGAGCAGCACTGTCATTCCCTAACTTCTTTCATGTCACTGCTCAGCAAGGGTCTTGCCTATCTGTCCTCTCTGAGCCCTAGTGTACAAGCGGATAAAGGAACTTTGTATGTCTGATGACCTTCTTCTTCTCCACTGCACTGCAGAGCTTTCTGTATTCTCTCCTCTCCCCACACTTTCAACAAAGTCTCCATGAACAGGATAAAAAGGAAAAATGAAAAAAGAAGAGCCGAAGAAAAAATATCCGTGTCAGTGTTTCATGAAGCCAATCCTGTGCGGTTTGTAACTAAGTAGCCAAATGCTACACAGAATAAACCCAAACAGAGCCATCCCAAGTACCTCCCACTTGTAACCAAATTTTGGCTAGGTTTCTACCCTGACTGATTATATTTTCTTAAAAAAAGTCTACCATTCTAACTACTCAGAAGGGGAAAAACATCATAAATTCATTTGTTTTAAATAAATTAAATCCTAAGGGCTCAAACTGAGGAATCACTAAAATACCTTTGGGACTATGTATTAAACGTCTTCTATAGAAACACAAATGCAGTTTAAAAACAACTGTATGTAAAATTATGTTTTTTCCAGAAAACTTTTCAGAATGTATGTCACACTGTAAGGGATACAGCGTCAGCACCAAGTGATGACAGAAGTCCCATGGCACAGCGAGAAAGGCAGATGCGAAAGAGCTGGCTTTTGCCCTCCCAAATGATGAGATGACTGATCTTAAGCCACTCCTCTGGCACTGACCTTATTACTACCTTCTACTGCAGACTCGAAATAACATCTGTTAGAGT
>NW_012150285.1:6476575-6482306 GCF_000956105.1 Propithecus coquereli
TCAGACTTAGGCATTCACGTTTTCTACTACTATGTTTATCTTTAGAAGTAATCGTCTTCCTAAATCATTGATAAATATACAACTGCCATAAAATTCCTGGCCCACTCTAATCTACCTTCCACTGTACACTATATAATATACTCTTTTGAAGAGCAAACTCCCACTCTTCAGAAATCTCATCAAAGGCTGCCTTCTATCTCAAAGCATTTCATAATTCCAAACTGGTTCTCCATTCTTTGTGTTCCATCCTCCATTCGTACTCAGCTGACTGCATTCTGACTGCACACATGCTGTCCACTCCTCTGCCCCAGTCTGGAACTACAAAGGCCACTGTCCTATTCATTATTCCCCCTGTCCCCAGTCTGCCCACAACAGTACCTAGCACACAGCAGGCACATAATCAATAATCTGAGTGATTGTTGATATTTGATTTTAAAAGTCTATAATCATCAGAGAGAAATTTGAAAGAGATAAATAAGGTTCCTTCAAACTTCTGTCTCCTCTTTTTTGTGGTTTTTGTTATTTTTTTGTTAAGATCTGGGTTACCGGCATAATTTCTCAAAAATCGTTCTAGGTTCTAACATATTAATTTCACTAGCAAATTTTATGTGCTCTACGATACAACTTACAGTACACTAAAGAGCTTATATAGTTCTACTTAGATCTATTTTTATGGAACCTGGGCACATGTTTTACTATTTCAAGAGATCAACAGTTTATAATTTTTGTGACACAGCGCCAGTCACATATATTGATGCTCTTTTACTTGTATCTTTTTTCAGGACTGTATCTCCAATTAAAGCATTACTAACTTAGAAAAACGAGATCCACATTAAAATATTTCTAGAAATATACAGCGATAAAAAACTGAGACTGTTTCTGAGTGTTATTTTTCACTAAAAGGTTTTTAACATAAAGTATTGAAACAAAGGAGAAAAATCATCCTCTGACTTAAGATAGGGCCATCTTTGTTTTTACAAAACCCCTAAGGTGTTCCAGTCTAACAAACAGCTTGGTTGTCAAGTCTTTCCCCTCCTTTTCTCTTTCTCCTGTTTTTTTGGTTTTTTGCTGTAACTATCACCCACACAACACCTACACAGTCCAATACGACAGCCACCAGTCACCTGTGACTATCAAAAGTTCAAATTAAAATTTCAGTTCCTCAGTCACATGAACCATATTTTAAGTGCCTAACAGGCACAGGTGGCCAGTGGCTACAATAAAGCACAGCATGGATACAGACCATTTCTATCATCGCGGAAAGTTCTCTGGGATAGTGCTGCCTTAGCAAAGTGATTCTCAGCCTATTCTGACATACGAGACTCTATCACTGTAATTCCACGGCGCTGACTTTCTTCTTAAAAGTTTTGTGTGAACCATTGGCAAAAATTCATAAGTAAATACAAACTCTCTCGGTTGTGAGCAGAACAAACACATAAGCACCTTAATTAACTCATAATATTAATATAAACTTGATGACATCTTCCTTCACCCTAAGTCAACTTAGAAACTACATATGAAAAATTAAGGTTATATATTTACTAAACCTAATTTCCTTGCTTCCTTTGGAAATCTTAGGTCCTCATGGACTGGCAAGCAATTACTGTTTTTCAGCATAATACATATGACAAATATAATTTACTGACTAACATTCTCACAGATACATCCGGATTGATAAACTTACCCCCATTTTCAGGGAACAAATACTACAGTACTACAATAATCCATAATTTGCCACAGAGATCTCTGCTGCAATATCTGGTATTAATAGATTACTATGGGCTGCAATATAATCATATCTATGGGATGTATGTATAATCATTCATGTTTTTTCTGGTCAAAAGAATGGAAATCAACATTGTGCCAGCCACAAGCATTTCTAATAAATAACTGGAAGTTGACAGACACATGTATAAGAAATATAATAGGAATCAAGTTCATATGAGGCTTATTTTTTTTCTTTTGAAAAAATCCTTTATAATGTTCTACTTTTGTAAGAAGAGTTTACTAGAACTAAACTTGAATAGCTAAAAATGATATAAATAACTATGTTCAGCTTCTATTAAAATGATTAACAGGTCCAAACCTTCCAAGATGCCAGTTGTAAATAAGAGGGAGGGGCCAACAGGTGATTGTGCTCTCTGCAGGCTAAATGTTTAATATTTGCAGGGGTGTAGGGGGGCGGCTATAACCTTAGGCTTATCAGAAATCTGAGGAAAGCCTCTAATATGAAACTATGCAAAATAAAATTGTAAAACTATTCAGTTTTAGGCTAGGTAAAGAAAAAGACAACATTAATTGAATATTTGATACTTCTGTTTTGAGAAAGGATTTAGACAACTGGCAGCAAGTCTGAGATTCGATTAACGTTAAGTATGTAAAAAACTAAGCAAACAAAAAAATTAAGAAAATAGGTAGTATTAAAAAACCATTAACTCTAAAGAATATAAAAAGCTGGGCACGAAAGGAAATTTAACTTACTCCATGGATCAGATGTAAGTAGCATTTACACAGTCATAAGAATGTAAATGTGCACACCAAAATTATGATATAGCATATACAGAACATGAGGGATGGAACGGATGTGTGTGTGCTAGGACTGCAGGAGGAGAAGAGAGAATTCCTCCTCTTCCATAAAGGGAAGTCGCAGATGGTATCTAAACTCAAAAATCAAGAAACAGCAATTCAAGCATTTTATTTAGAAATAAGGTTAAAAATTTGCATCAGCTGAGAGAAGCAGCTGAAGGGGAGAGGCAAAAGGAGCAGAAAAAACAGGCTGAAAGGGTACGTTATCGTTACAAAGTTTATAGGATTATTTTACTGTTTAACCATGTGTACCTGTAACTTTGATAGAAATGAAATCTTAAAAAAAAAAAAAAATCACAGTTCTTCTCAACATCATTAAGATTGTTGGGGAGGTTGGTATTTTGAGAAGGGAGTCTGTCAACCTCATTTGCCAACAAATTAATAAACTTCTTTTTCCTTCTCCACCCCCCCCCCCAAAAAGATTGTTAACACCATTAAGACACTATTAAGAGAGTGAAAGGCAATCATAGCGTACATACATACAAGAAACACGGAGAGACAAACATATGTGTAACAAAGGACTCATATCCCAGAATATGTAAAGAATTCCTAAAAATGAATAAGAAAAAGACAGATAACCCAATAGAAAAATAGGCATAAGACTTATAGATGCTTCATAAGAGATAACCAAATGGCTAATAAATACATGAAAAAGTGCTCAACTTCATTAGTCATTGGGGAAAAGAAAATTACAAGCACACCATGATGCCACTACATATGCATTCAGAATAGCCAACACAAAAAGGACAAAATCAGGTGTTGGCAAAGACACTTGTATATAATGCCCGTGGGAATTTATACTTTGGAAAACTGGCAGTATCTACTAAAGCTGAATATACTCAAATCTTAAGACTCAGAAATTGCACTCCTACTATAAAACTGACAGAAATGAGTAACGATGTTCACCAAAGGCATGTGCTAGAATGTTCATGTAAGTAACTAGTTACAATAGTCCCAAACTACAAATTACTCAAATGTTCATCAAAAATAGAATTAAAAAAATATTTTGGTATATCCATATTAACACTACATAGCAATGGCAATGAACAGTCCGCAAATACACTAAAAATATGAATGATCTCCCAAACATAATGTTGAAAGGGAAAAAGTCAGACACACAAAAAAATGATATCTTTTATGTAAAAAACATAAACAGGTAAAATTAATCTTTACTGTTACGAACGGGGTAGTAACTGGAGGGAACACAGTGGGAACTTGTAGAGAGTATGTATGTGTGCGGTTTGCGAAAATATACATACACTTGTACAATGTATATTATATTTCAGTTAAAAAAAAAAGGTATAAGCTCTGAAAAGTGCTTGGGTTTGCATCCTAGCTGTAGCAACTAATTATGTGACCTTGGGAAATTTAGAACACCTCTCAAAGCCTTAGTTTCCTTATTTATAAAATGAAAATAGTAATACTATCTCTTAAGATTTGTTAGGATTGAATGAGATGATGCATTTAATTTTTTTCAGCCCAGTGCCTGGCACAGACCTAACACTCAATAAATTGTTACTGGGTCACACAGAACTACAAATTAAAATGTTCTTCTATGCCAGGGTCTCTGCACTAATATTGTTAAAGATGTTACCCAGTTGTTTCTTCCTCAAATTCCTAATTCATCAAACCGAAGAAATACAGGGATCCTACAGAAAAAACTCTAACCAAACAATATTTATAAAATGGAAATGCTATATAAAAGCACTAAGCTCAGAAGTAAATATAACAAAGGTAGCAAAGCCAAAAAGCATGAAAAACACAAGAAAATAAGAGACATATGGTGGAAAGTGTAACAGTAAAGATTATAAGAAAACAAAGAAACGGAGCAATTCAAAAGTAACCAAAATATGAAAGCTGCCATCATGGTCCATCTCACTCACGATAAGCAGCCCTCGACTCTAACACGTTCATCCGATCATCTGAAATCTAAGTACTGAACTCCTGCTGTGAACCCAATACCATGCCAGGAACAGAAGCAGCAGAAATGAACAAAGACAGTCCGCCCTAGAAAAGCCTGTCAGGCAGAAAAAAAAAACGTAACAATCTAACAGTTGTTACAGTACAGGTGTGCACCAAGCATTACCTTCACTGGCTTCCAAGCACTGGAGGGACGGCCAGGAAAGACCTAACAAATGAGATCTTGTACCGGGTCTGTCGTCTTTCTTCCCTGACTTAATCTATTTTGTTTTTTTAAGAGACAGGGTCTCACTGTCTCGCCCAGGCTAGGGTGCAGTGGCACAATCACAGTTCACTGCAGCCTCGAATTCCTGGGCTTAAGCAATCTTCCTGCCTCAGCCTCCCAATGTGCTGGGACTACAGGGGTGCCCACCCCCATGCCCGGCTAATTTCTTTATTTTTTTTAGAGATAGGGTCTCATCACATTATCCAGTCTGGTCTCAAACTCCTGGGCTCAAATGATCCTTCCACCTCAGGTTCCCAAAGTGCTGCGATTAAAGCACGAGCCACAGCAGCTGGCCTCCTGGCTCAATCCTGCGGAGGTTCTGCATGTGAAACGAGGTAGGGAGAAGGCCATTCCAGGCAAAGGCACAGAGACGTGAAAAAGCATGAAACATCTGAGAATCAGTAAGGAGCTGAGAGTGCTCAAGCCCCAGATATGCAGATAGGAATCAACATAAGATAAGAGAATGAAAAAGAAAATCACAAAGGGCCATACACACAACGCTAAAAAGTTTGGGCTTTATCTTAGCCGAGGTTCTAAACAGTGGTTTACAAAGTCCTAGAAGTTCAGGAAGGTGTTCCAGGAATTCATGCTGCCCTCTGTTAATAAACAAGAGAGCAAATGAAATATTTTTTGTTTTTTTAAAAAGAACAAACTGATAGACTTTAGTTGTATATCAAATGAGAAGTACAACTTAGAAGAAATAAAATGACTATACAGAGATTCAAGTCACTCAGCTGATTAATCAGAGTACCCAAGATGGTTCTGATGGTTTCACAACTTGAAACTTTTTTTTCCCTTAGCCATACGTGGTTTAATGTCCATCAATACTGGACTACTGGGCCAGGGGTGGTGGCCTGCAATCCTAGCTCTCTGGGAGGCTCAGGCAGGAGGGTCGCTTGAGGTCATGAGTTTGAGACCAGCCTCAGCAAAAGTGAGACCCTGTCTTTACTAAAAATAGAA
>NW_012150285.1:6483691-6489731 GCF_000956105.1 Propithecus coquereli
TTTTACAGAAACTTCAAAAACCAAAGGTAAAAATGTAAGCACAAAGTATTCAAATTTTGCTTTGCATTTATTGGCAACTGACACCTACAATGTGCAGACAAACAACTGTAACACACAGCCTAAAATCTTCTCTTACCATTTTTAAAAACTAACACACCAATTTTAAAACAATCAACTTGGTATTTTTAAGTGGAATATCAAAGAATTCCAAAACTGGTTTTGTCTGTTTTGATACCATAAGACATGAAAGAAATTAAATTTATTTTAAAATAGATTTGGGGCCAGGCACAGTGGCTCACACCTCTAACCCCAGCACTTTGGGAGACCAAGGAGGGAGGATCATTTGATGCCAGGAGTTTGAGATCAGCCTGGACGACACACTGAGACCCCACCTCCACAAAAAATTTTAAAAATTAGCTTAGTGGGCCGGGCGCGGTGGCTCACACCTGTAATCCTAGCACTCTGGGAGGCCAAGGAGGGCGGATTGTTTGAGCTCAGGAGTTCGAAACCAGCCTGAGCAAGAGCGAGACCCCGTCTCTACTAAAAATAGAAAGAAATTAATCAGACAACTAAAAATATATAGAAAAAATTAGCCGGGCATGGTGGCGCATGCCTGTAGTCCCAGCTACTCAGGAGGCTGAGGCAGAAGGATTGCTTGAGCCCAGGAGTTTGAGGTTGCTGTGAGCCAGGCTGATGCCACGGCACTCACTCTAGCCTGGGCAACAAAAGCGAGACTCCATCTCAAAAAAAAAATTAGCTTAGTGTTTTTGATAAAGTGACTTCTTTTCCTCTGGGTAGATACTCAATAGTGGGATTGCTGGGTCAAATGGTAGATCTATATTTATTTCTTTGAGGAATTTCCATACCGTTTTCCATAGAGGTTGTACTAATTTGTACTTCTACCAAGAGTCTCTCTGCATCCATGCCAGCATCTATTGTTTTTTGACTTTTTAGTAAGTCTGAGGTAAGGTGGTATTTCTCTGTGGTTTTAATTTGCATTTCCCTGATGATTAGTGATGTTGAGAATTTCTTCATGTTTGTTGGCCATTTGTCTATCTTTTGAAAAACTTACTACAAAGATGTGGAATCAACCTAAATGCCCATCAATTCATGAGTGGATTAAGAAAATACAGACACCACACCATGAAGTACTACTTAGCCATAAAAAGGAATGAAATAATGTCTTTTGCAGCAACTTGGATGGAACTGGAGACCATTATCCTAAGTGAAGTATCTCAGGAATGGAAGAACGAACACCACATGTGCTCTAATAAGTGGGAGCTAATCGACAGGCACAAAGAGATGTAAAGGTCATGGGAAATCAAGACGGAAGGAGGAAGGAAGGGGAGAGGGGTTAAAAACTTATCCAGTAAAATGAACGCTCTTCAGGTGATGGGCACATTGAAAGCCCCGACTTGAGCATTATAAAAGGTGTCCACGTAACAAAAGCATTAGTACTCATAAGACTGAAAGAGCGCAATCGAGACGCTTAGGAGCGGTCTGCCCCTAACATAAACTTGCCTCAATTCTGCCTCCTTTTCACAGTTTCTATTCTTTCTTAGCTTCTGAAATCTACAAGTTCCATAACTGTGCCCTCCAGTGGTTTCTGTGAGAGCAGCATTGGGCATCAGTGCACACAGCAGGAGGGAACAGAAGTGGTACTTACAGGTTGCTTATCAGTGAGGATCTGCCTGTAATTCTATGACTTTCCTCTCTACTAGACTGCAAGCTATCTGAGACCATCCATATCCTCACTGCTCCAAAACCAACACCTGACACATAGTAAGTTATCAATAAATATTTACTGAATGAATGACACCAAGGGATGAAATGAGCACAGGAATGGATGTTGCCCTTTATTTTAACCTCAAAAGTGAGATACATGAGGTTTTCTCACTCCAGCCAGCTGAAAACGTCCCATTTTCTCTTAACCTATCACATTTAGGATTTTTAAAGCTCAGTTTCAAACTATAACAACACAGTGTTCACAGGAAAAGATTCCTTCTAATTTGGATAATAAGTGAAGGTGGCACAGAAGAAATAATTTAGTCTGAAAGAAGAGAAAGTGCATTCCAAGGAGAAAAGCAAACTCTGCACAAAGGAGCTAAAACGAAACGTTAGGAGAGCAATCCCAGTTTTGGCTGGAATGTGGGTACACATGAAGAGGAATAGTGGCGAAAAAGTTAGAAAATCGGGTTGTAGATAGTGAAAGGTTTTAAATACCCAGCTAAGTACAGTTTGAGGATTATTCTATAAGGAATAAAATCCCTTTTGAGCTTACTTTAAACTGGGAAGATTCAGGAGTGCATTTAAAAGAGTTATCTGGCACCAACATACAGGATGAGTAGCAGACAGAACACACAGGCATTTCCAATGTATGTATCCCTTAATTAGCTTCCACTGAACATTCAGAACTGCAGGAGTTTAGTATCTTCTCCAGCAGGCTATCAAAATTTCAATTCATTTATAATATAAATAGTATGCTAAATATAAAATAATGTGCCTAAGATTGCTTATAAACTTTTAACTAACACATTTAGAATCTTGAAAACATCATGAACGGTATCTCTAATATAAGTCTTGAGATAGGTTCAGATTTGAAAGGCCATCTCTGAGACTGTGATCTAGTCAAAAGCTGTATCTGGGAAATGTTTCCTTCACGGTCATTCTAGATGTGGTCAACCTGGGGCGAGGGTTCAAGGGTCCCATGACTGTTGCAAAGAACCCCGCCAACTGACACAGTTAGACAGAACTCTCAAAAAATTCTAAAGGCCTTAGTTTCATAAATCATCTGCTTTCATAACCCCTGGTGGGCATTTAAAAAAACAAAAAGCACTTAAATTTTAGATTCACACAGCTTTAAAAACCAAGATAAATTATATGACTAATAAACAAATACACATGGCTTTGATAACGTACGATAACTATATTCGTTCATAACACCAGAAAGAGAAAATAGTGAATACTGCTTCTAGTCTTACCTGCTAGGGTTTTTAGCAAATCTAGTGTTGGAAGAATAGGGGGTGATCTTCTCTGGAGAAAAAAGATGACCATCATTGTAAGGGAGAAATTTGTAATCCACGCACCAGGAATACTACTCGTTAATGAATGTGCTCGAGCCCAACATCGTATGCTAAACACTAAGGCTCTGACTCTTGAGTCCAGGGCACCATATATATAAAGGAGTTCAGAACTTTTCAAGGCAATCCTTCAAAAAGGAAGAAGAAAAAGAACTTTCAAATCCCCAAATTATGATCCAAGGGTAAAATAAAACATACACCTGAAAATTTATCTGAACATCTTACTATATCCGAATGTATTCAGAACACCATGATCAGATAATCAAAGTAATATGTATTTGCAATATAAAATTTTACATGACTGGTTGACTATCAAATACATTCATTCCCGTTAAAACATCCTTTATTTTTCTTCTTTTTTAATGAAGGAGGGAGTGAGGTGGGGTTCAATTTCCTTTTTTTATTTGGGATAAAGTCTCACTCTGTCACCCTGGGTAGAATGCAGTGGTGTCATCGTAGCTCACTGCAAGCTCCAGTTCTTGGGATCAAGCCATCTTCCTGCCTCAGCCTTCCAAGTAGCTGGGACTACAGGTGTGTGCCACCACACTTGGTTAATTTTTCTATTTTTTTCTGTAGACACAGGGTCTCACTCTTGCTCAGGCTGGTCTCAAACTTGTGGGCTCAAGCAATCCTCCTGCCTCAGCCTCCCAAAGTTCTAGGATTACAGGTGTGAGCCACCATACCCAGCCTCAAAAACACAGAATTTTTAAATCAAAATTCCTAAACATGGTTTAAATAATAAGTGAAACACACAGGGCTCTTGATAACTAACAATGAAGACACAGACACATTTGTAAATGAGTCTTTGCTGCTCGTTTTCACACCCTGGTTACCCAGTTCTTTGGTAGACAAGTTAACCTAAACATAGAAGAAAACATCCTAATCATATCATCAAGAAAGTATTTAGTAGGAAAATTCTTATAGTATGTAAAGTAGGCAAAATTACTTAACCCTAATATTTATAGAAATCATCCAAGTCATGGCACCACCAAAAAAATAATAATAATAAAAAACCCCAAAACCAAAACCCATGAAGATAAAGTGACTGTTAAGAAATCTCAAAACTTACTTTTAGTAAGTTTCCTAATCAAAATG
Organism: Propithecus coquereli; assembly: GCF_000956105.1. Lineage (NCBI taxonomy): Eukaryota > Metazoa > Chordata > Mammalia > Primates > Indriidae > Propithecus > Propithecus coquereli. The sequence continues at coordinate 6,487,867 of NW_012150285.1, forward strand.
TTAAAATGCAAAGTAAAAACAAACAAAAAAAAACCCGTGAAGATAAAGTGCCTGTTAAGAAACTTCAAAATCTACTTTCAGTAAGTTTCCTAATTGAAATGGTAAAATGCAAATTCAAAGTTCCTGCTGGTCAAAATGTGTCTTGTAATTTCCTAAAGAACCAACAGAGGGCGCAAAATCATTTAATAGTATCGACTTAAAATTGTCTCTAAAACCATCATGGCATTTACACCCTGAGTTTAAAGAGATTAGAAGAAACAGCAAATTAGAAATTCACAGTAATTAAATATCTTATATATGTAAATGAAGCTAAATTACCTAAAAGTAAATATCAAATAGTGCAAGGTATCTGATATAAAGAAATACTGCAAGAGTAGGAAAACCTGAAAAAAGCATGTTAAAACAACTTCTTAAAAACCTGTCCCAAAAGACAAAGAAAATAACACTATTATAAAGATAAATCTCATTTTATCCTATTTTATATACCACAAAGAAAATATAATAATGATGGAAAGTGCAGTATATATTTTTATTTTCACATTAAAATTTGGCAAGAAATCACAAAAACCTTACTCCGTGAGAGGAATCTGGAAGTAGTTAGGATTGTGTCAGTAAACACTCAAGTTTAATCAAAATTGCCCTACATTGGATTTTCTGAATCTATTAATATTTTCAGTTATGATTATTTGTCTAACAGATAACATAGTGAAATGAAACTGATGCAGTGAGAATACTAGTTAAGAAATAAACTCAGCTGAAAAAAATTTTCCCTCTTGTGAACCCAGCGAAAGTAATCAGAGTATGAAAGAACTTGTTATTCTCCCATTTTTTCAAGCAAACAGGTTGCTAGAAGAATATAATGCAAATACAGCTGAACCAAAACCGTCCAGTCTTAAGCTCATCAGACCACTTTCTGACCTAAGCAAAAATCACACTTGTTCAGTACACAAGTTGACTATAACGAGGCAATTCAGAGGTCAAATTCAAGTTGCTATTTTATTTTGTAAGTATACTTGGACGACTTACACTACAAATAGATACTTTTCACACTATCAGGCTACACAAGTAAGAACAATGAAATGTATTTCTTCTCAGAAGATGTTAAGTATGTCAGTGTTTTAACATAATATCCTAACATTTTGTTTAGGAATACCAATTATCAATAGGTATAATATAAGAAAGAATTTCCTAATTTCCGATCCAAATGTTTGAATTCTTAAAAAGTTATTATTAAAGCATTTTGTCTCAAAGAGTTCAAAGCCACTGTTTCTATACAATAAAAACGAACCTAGTATCTTACTGCATTTGAAGCTAATACCTTATAACACTCACATTTAAGACAACAAACTTAAGAGATCATACCTGTTGTTAGTAGTCAGGTCACACTGAAATCCAGAGGGCTGGTGTGAGAACCTCACAAGTGGACAGCGAGCATTTAGTATTTTTTGTACACTCACACAACCAGGGCCAAAGTGGTCAAGGCATTCTCCTATCACAGACAGGATCTTCTGAGTTGCAATTCTTTCTGAAGGAACATTTTTCACTTGAAATTCCATCAGAAAATTTCCTGAGGACTGCATAATAAAAACATTTATAAATACAAGCTTTTTGTAAAAAGCAAATTCTTAATAACTTTTTCTAAAAGGATCCTCTAAATCACTTTTGTCCAAAAATCCCCATAAAATAAAAGTTCTTCATGAAAGCACAGCCAAAAGCAGATTTAAGATTCTCAGTTGCCTTTTATTTTTCCAGTATATAAAGTACTAACTTGAAAAATCATTGGCTTTTTATAATTAATTTATGTACCACTATATACTATAAAGTAATATTATACGTAGAACTACTTACTCTATAAACTCAGTGAA
>NW_012150285.1:6489781-6492430 GCF_000956105.1 Propithecus coquereli
ATACACTTGCCATTTACTAGTTAGTCATTACATTTTAATAGACACTATAAGCCCACAGTAGTAGGGAAATACAGGCATAAAAACAGCAGATCAACAGAAGAAAACGAACAGAATAAATAAACATATATAGGAATTTAATATTTAATACTGCAAATTACTGGAGAAATACTCCCATTCAACAAATGAATCAAGTGGCCATTATAAAAAATAAACTAGATCCCCAATTTAGTCCTAAAACCACAGTAATTTCAGCACGGATCAAAGACTTAAATGTAAAAAGTGCATCAGTCACTTAACAGAAGACAATCTTAGAGTAGTGAAGGATTCTCTAAGTATGACACAAAAGTACAGAAGACACAAAAGTAACAGGATTGCACAAATATTAAAACCATATTAAGACAAAGCATACATTCACTACTAGATAAGATAAAACAAATTAGCACACGTCACACCAAGGGCTAATTTATGAAGAGTTTATACAAATGAAGGGAGGGAACCCATTCAATTCTAAAAATGGGCAAAAAGGACAAATAAAAAATTAACAGAAGAAATAAAATCGCTAAGAAACATGGTAAAAGATGCTCATGTTTTCTAGAAACTAAAATAGAAATTAAAACAGGAATGAGATTTTTCATTTTTCAGTCTGGCAAAGACAAGCTGACAATCAGCAATAGTGGGTATGGGGAAACTGTGGGAATGTAAATGAGGACAGTCTCAAAACTCCTGAGTTCAAGCGATCTTGCTACCTTAGCCTCTCAGAGTGCTACAATCACAGGGGTGATCCACTGTGCCTGGCCTAAACCTTATTCTTTAACCACAACATTTATGAAGTTTAGAAATCAATAATTATAATTGTATTAAGTCCAAAGATTTCCCTCTTCTAATTTCTGAAGTTTAAATTACAGTAGTCTAAAGAAATATTACCTTGTGAGTGCTGAGTTTTCCAATTTCATCTAGATCCAAAAACATGTCCAAATCACATCCTAATTTCCCAAAAGTGTTCACTGAAGAGCCAAAGGGTCTGACTATACAGTCCGGAAAATACGCAGCTGCTATATCTTCGATAAGAGAGCAGGTGAGATATCGGAGCCTAGTGTTCTCCTCTGTCAGCTCGGATTCCTTCAGCAGAGTGTTCAGCTGATCATCTACCTAGCTGGCCAAGACAAAAATATAGAAAATGTACAGGTCATATAAAATAATTGCCACTTTATTTCTAAAGATTTGATCGCTTTGGAGACCCACCTTAAAAACATGCAATTTTTTTCTTCAGTCTTAAAACTGGATTTTAAAAAAATACTCTTTACAAAGCACCAAGGAGCGACACTAGCAAAATAAAAGTTGGCTAGAATCAGAACCATGGCTTTACATAAGCAATGAGTATAATGTATTGTTTCAGGAAAATGAAAGTAGTTAAGTGCTCCAGAAGAGGTCAAAACCACCACAAGCGGGACATTTTAAACTCAGCAGGAAGAAAGAGCAATGTTAAAGGAGAAGAAACACTAGAAATAAGCAACAATTCAAGTAATGAAGACCCAAGATCTCTCAGTTTCTTCGAATAACAATCCTATATATTTATTACAAGATTGGTGTTAAAAATGATCACATTTTAGCCAGACGTGGTGGCTCATACTTGTAATCCCAGCACTTTGGGAGGCCCAAGTGGGAGGATCACCTGAAGCCAGGAGTTCAAGATCAGTCTGGGTGACACAATGAGACCCTAGCTCTACAAAAAATTAAAAAATTAGGTAGGCATGGTGGTGCGTGTCTATAGTCCCAGCTACACAGGAGGCTGAGGCAGGGGGATCACTTGAGCCTAGGAGCTCGAGGCTGCAGTGAGCTGTGACGGCACCACCACACTACAACCTGGGCAACAGAGAGAGACCCTGTTTCTTAAAAAAAAAATAAAAAAGATCACATTTTGAAACTGTGTGCTGAAGTTGAATATTTCCAGTAAAAACGCATCGCTTCAAATTCCCTATTCAAAAACAGTATTGAAAATAACTGAACTAAGCAGTCAACTCATAAATAAATAAATAAATAAATGTAAAGGAAATGTATAAGGTTAGAAGCAAAAATTTTAAAAAGTAGAAAATCGAGCCAAAAAAATAACATTTTGTTAAATAAAACCATAAATTGATTGTCTGAATGGATTATCTAAACATTTGACAAATCTGAGGAAGAAACACCAAGACAAATACAAATAATAAAGGACAAAGAAAAGAGAAAGCCAGAAATAAGATATTTTAAAACTTATGGAATACCATGTACAATTTTATGTCATCATTGTCGGAAGAAAAAAAGAAAACCTGAATTTTCCAAAAAGGCCAAAAACTTTGAAAGAATATGGTCGCCTCTGAGGAGTACAAACGGGATGGGGGTGGGGGGTTTCAGAGAGTGGAGAAGGATTACTTTCACTTTTCACTTGATACAGTCTGTAGTTTGAATTTTTTAAAGCAATCCCATTTATTAATAGATGTTAAAACTGTAATCAAAATAGCAAAACAAATGTACTAACGTATTTTTAAAAATATACCTTGACTAAGTAAGGTTCATGCTGTGAATGCAAGAATGGCTTTACATGAGGAAATCTATGACTATAATTACTGGGTATCTACCCAAGGAAAAGAAATCATTTTATCAAAAAGACAC
>NW_012150285.1:6505010-6507195 GCF_000956105.1 Propithecus coquereli
TTGTTTCAGCATACTTTAGAACTGTTCCCAGAAATAACTTCATTTCTTAAAACTATAGCTCCAAGGAATAACAGAAATCAATACATTTTGTCTGATAGCTTGACTCAAGGTCTAAATTGAGCTAAGGTATTGTTGCACAAGTTATTTAGCCCTTTGAACCTCCTTCTGTATCTGTACAGCGGAAACAGTGATACATCTATTGCAAGATGATTTTAAGAACTGTAAATGCCATACACACGTTCTTGGGTCACAAGGGGGGTTCAATAATAGTGAACTTCCTGATACACAAAGCAGCACAGAAATTTAGAATGTCCGCGGGACGGCCAGTTCCAGTGCATGTAAATCAGTTACCAGACTGATTTTGCTCAAAATGGACAAAAGAATAAAGTAATCGGCAGTAAATTTCATAGGTAAAACCCTAGGTCTAGGAGCTAGGAATCCGGGTTATTCATCAGGCTGGACTTGGCCTCTAGCAACATGTATCAAAATTAAAAACCTAATGTATCAAAATTAGAAATGTGAATAATGAAGCAACTGATTCCTGTAGCATTACTATTATTACTGGGGACACTATTACGCCAAATTGTAAAATGCGAGCAAACTGTGCCCTTGACTTGAACTTCACCGAGATTTAAACAGTTTCTTTCTGTGCACCGGAGTCGCCCGGAAGAAACGTCACAAACACCCCACTTTTACATCAGCAGCGACCGCGACTCCAAGTTCCCCTAATGAGATCAGAGGAGGACGGGACACAGCCTCACCCTCTTGCCAAGGGTTCCACGGCCGTTTCCACAAGCCACACGCTCGCCCGCAGCCCCTGCCTCTTCCCCCTTCCCTCGCCCGCCGTGGGACCGGGCAACAGAGTGAACCGAGGCCACGGCGCCATCACCTGTCTCCGCGCTCCCCGAAAGCGGCTCTTCTCTCCTGAGGTCTTCGGCCACAGTTCCTGGGCAACTGAGAAGCCTGAAACCAGGACGCTGGACTCCACTTCTCCTCTGGACACACAGTGGCAAGCGGGTCAACAGCCCCACGCCGCGCGCCGCCATTGTCAGAGCAGCAGAAGCGCGGAGCCGAAAGGTCGGCGTGCTTCCGCGCATGCACCCTGAGGAGAAAAAGGAACGGGAGCCCTTGAGGGTCAAATGAGGCGAAAGACGTTCGCTTTATAGAAACAGAAGAAGACGTCAAGTCGCGGCCAGAATCAAGACGTTTGAGCTTTCGAATGTGCTTTGCTTCCACTCCCTACAGTTCTCTAAATGAAGAGCCCTGTTGGGCTCCTGCTCTTTCAAATAGCGCCCAGAGAATAGAGCCAGAGAGCAAGGTCATGAGGAAGGAGCACTGAATTGGGAGTCAGGAGTCTAGACACACACGAAAGTTGCCTAGCCTTTATACAAAAAAGAATTTAACGTGGTCTGAATTTAAGCGTTTGTATGTGTCATTCAAAACTCACGGTACTATTTACTTGTGAGGTAAGTGGTGATATTCCCATTTTACAGAGTTTAGCTTACTCGTCACAGTTTATTCCCATTTTCAGAAGAGGAAACAATGAGGCGCACAAGTCAGATCCCCCAAGTCCGACTTCCAGTGCTGTTGCTTTGCCCTCTACAAAAGGTGGGTTTTGAACACAAAAATGTTACCATCCTTATAGGTTTGTATGACTGCACAATGATTTATAGGACTGACTCAGTTTCGCATTTCTCTCCCCGCCACCCCCACCCCCGGGAAAGTATATACAATAAAAAAACTTGTTTTTAAAAAAAGAAATGTAGAGGTCACTGCTGTTCTTAATAAGAGCAGTTTTAATGGAGAAATAAATATGGAAACCCGATTGGAGTAATTTCAAGTGCAAAGGAGAGGAAAGAAATCACACTGGAGGCCAGGCGCAGTGGCTCACGCCTGTAACCCTAGCACTTTGGGAGGCCGAGGTGGGAGGATCACTTGAAGTCAGGAGTTGGAGACCAGCGTGAGCAAGAGCGAGACCTCGTCTCTACTAAAAATAGAAAGAAATTGGCCAAACGATTAAAAATAGAAAAAACTAGCCGGGCATGGTGGCGCATGCCTGTAGTTCCAGCTACTCGGAAGGCTGAGGCAGGAGGATCGCTCCAGCCCAGGAGTTTGAGGTTGCTGTGAGCTAGGCTGACGCCACAGCACTCTAGCCCAGGCAAGAGAGTGAGACTCTGTCTCAAAA
>NW_012150285.1:6507245-6509171 GCF_000956105.1 Propithecus coquereli
GAACTCCTGAGCTCAAACAATCCGCCCGCCTCGGCCTCCCAGAGAGCTAGGATTACAGGGGTGAGCCACCGCACCCGGCCAAGGGCTGAGTTTTGAGACAGAGATAGACAAGTTTGATAAAATATGGAGCAATGTGCTTGAGAAAATGAGAGAAGTACAATTTAATGCCTTGAGCAACAGTAGGTAAAAATGATGTAGACATGACAAAGTTGTGAAGAAGGGGACAAAAAGCTGAGGTATTTTAAATTTATCGCCTTACTAAAGGCTTAGCAAATCTATAAACAATACAGTTGAAAGGAAGAACTAAGAAGTGCTAATATTTTGTCATAGGCTGAAATTTGCAATGTTCTTGATAATATAATATGGTAAGCATAAACTAATAAAAATTAACTGAATACTGTTCTGTATTTAGAATTAAAAACAAAATAAAGACACAAGCACATAATGGGGAAAAAATTAACCTAGCAGTTCTATAAAAGAGGCCCAGAAGTTTGATTTGATGAAACTCAAAATGTGTCAAAGGAATGACTTAAGTTCTGAGGTGAGGATAGGGAGAGAATGAACACATATATATAAAACTTCAGGATTTATTAAAACAAATGTCATTAAAAATTCAAGGGATAATAGCACTTCTTTGCCTTTAGTGGTCAGGCCACACACGGAGTGTATGTCTGCTCTGGACGTAACGGATAGGAAGGATGTCAATGAGCCAGAGAGCACCCAGAGAGGAGTAACAAGAAGTCTAGAAATGCTAACAGAAAATTACTATAGACAAAGTGGGGATTTACAGCCTGGAAAAAACTAATGAGAACCTGAGAGCTGAGAGCTGTCTTCACATACAAGACAGCACCTTCTCTTTGAGCGGCACTTTATAGTTTTCCAAGCATTGTCATGTATGTACTTTCTTCTGAATCTCATGATAACCTTTTAAGATGAACAGGGCAGGTTATCATTACAGGTGAGAAAACTGCACAAAGTCAAACATCTAATAAGCCAGGTAGCTTCCTGTGGGGCTTATCTGTTGTTTGGTTGCCTGCAACCCATTCTCCCCGTGTTCTGGTAACAGCGCACCCCTGCTTACGAAAAATCGCTCTATGAGGCTGTGGTGGAGCCCTCACACCTATCCCGCTCCATTAGACGGGCCGGGACTATCAGACTATTTGGGTTACTCCTCTTGATCCAAAGGGTGGGCAGGTGATCACAGCTCTTTCTTGAAATTTTTCAAATTCAGGAAAAAGATTATTTTATTCTTTCCTTTCGAGAAAGCTACAAGCAAGTGAACGTGGAGCTTCTGGTAACCATAATGCCCATCATCAACACCCCGTGGAGAAGAATCTGAGGTTACAAGGCCACTAAGCAATAACTAAGGAAAATAACAGTATCTCACAAAGACCACATCAATCCAGTTGACCTCAAAATGGATATGTATGTCTCTTTCCGGAGTTTGTTACATGGATTGGTATATACTCCCTTTCCTACTTAAGCTATGTTAAGTTTCTGTCACATGCATCTAAAAGAATCATACGCTATACACACTCTTAGTCTCTTTTTACTACAGCTCTTTCCATTACTTACATGAAAGCTACGTCAAAACTAAGACCAACATGGAAATGAGAAAATGGATTTTAACTCATTATAAACATTTTTCAACCATGAGAGCCTGACCAAAAATGGAATTAGCTGATTTATGAGAAAGTGTGTTCCTTTTTACTAGAAAATATTGCTAGGAATGTTTTGGCAATGAGTTCTCACACAGAGTGAAAAACTCAATTGGATATTTCTCAAGTTCCTTCCAATTATAAAATTATATGCTTCTAAAGGTAGCTACCTTCTTCTCTTTTTAAAAATGGTAGGAAAAAAAAAAAAAGTTCAAAGGAAGATTTTGTTACTTGTTAAGTCCCACAAGAGCCCCTGAATATTTAGTCA
>NW_012150285.1:6509221-6511037 GCF_000956105.1 Propithecus coquereli
TGACAACTCATTTTTCTCTCAAGATACTTAACTTCCAGTTGGGTAGCTTAAAGTACTTCTTTTTAAAGTCTGGAATGGTAGATTCTAGAGTTTATAAACCACCAAGTCTGATATCAATTGCCTCAACAAAATTCCAGAGATTAAATAGCACAGAAAATGTAAATGATGTACAGAATCAGCAGAAACTTTTAGCCTCATTTTATTACGAAAGGCTACACAACTGATGAATCAAGGAAATACTCCAAACACACATCTTCATTTCAGCAAACTCCAAGACAACCTCATGGACAAGACAGAGAAATATGGGTTAATGACAGTAAGAGCCAGCTGACCCTAAACCGTGTTCCTCTGTATCAGCCTTGGGGCAAGTCTCTACTGGCATACCAGAGAACTCTTGGCCCTGACACACTCAACATTTTTAACAAGTGATCAAACACATACTGAACATCTTTCCCATGCTTGCTGTTCTAGATGATGAAAATACATCTCCTAAACATGTGCCCTCACCTCCATTCTCAATGCCAATTCTTCAACATCAATCTCACATTTCAGGCCCATATCACAATAACCGGACTCCTAAACTAGTCTCATTCATTCTAGTCTTGTCCTTCTCAGGCCATTCTCCACATTGCTGCCAAAGTGATTTTTAAAAAATGACCTCCTTGAAAAAGTCTTTTGCTGGGTGCAGTGGCTCACGCCTGTAATCCTAGCACTTTGGGAGGTCCAGGCGGGAAGAATGCTTGAGGCCAGGAGTTTGAGATCAGCCTGAGCAAGAAGGAGAGTGAGACCTCATCTCTACAAAAAACAGAAAAATTAGCCAGGTGTGGTGGTGCACGCCTGTAGTCCCAGCTACTCAGGAGGACTACTTGAGCCAAGGAGCTTGGGGTTGCAGTGAGCCATGATGACACCACTGTATTCTACCCAGTGACAGAGTGAGACCCTGTCTTCAAGGGAAAAAAAACAAAGTCTTATTCTTTGAATTCCCTGCTTAAAATCCTTTAACAGCTTCCGCACTGCCTTTAAGACGAACTCGAAACTCCATAGCATGGGTATAAAGGTTTTGGCACCATGTCACATGTCCCCGCTTCCATGTCAATTTCTACCATTTCTGCCCTTTCACATGTGGTAGTCTACACACAGTACTCTCACAGACCATGAACTCTCTCTCTTCTTCCCTCTGGCTGGAATGCCCACCCTTCTCATTTTCTGTCTGGCAAACTCCCATTCGTCCTCCAAATCTTGCTCAGGGCTGTGAAGACTTCTGAATCTCCATGGCAGAATCTCTTCCACCTCTATATTACCTTACTTTAACATCTATGGAACAATGTAATTCATAGTTTTATCTTTATTTAACAATATGGAAGAATATCTCCTTCCACACTGAGGACAGGGATTATTCTTATTCAATTTGATCTAGTCTACTGACTGTCCTTCTTCCAACTGGCCCATATTTCCTTCTCTTTTTATGCCATAGGCTCTCCCGTATACCTCACCACTTTTTCAGTTGTAATTACCACCTATACATTCTTGTCTTTGATTTTCACTCGGAAACTAATGTCCAACTGCTTATTGTAAAAGTTGAACACTATAAAATTTCATAAAGTATAAATCCTCCCCTAGTCCTCTTACACTAATAGCCAACCATTAAGTTTTGCACTTAACTTTCCAGACATTTTCAAGGCACATGTAAACATGCATATTTGTATCCATAGATGAACATCTTTGACACAATGGAAATTACTGAAATCATGCTACGCATCCTATTCTGTAAGATGCTTTAAAAAATGTAATACACTGGGGACATCTTCCCATGTCA
>NW_012150285.1:6511087-6512274 GCF_000956105.1 Propithecus coquereli
ATAATTCTAAAATACTGCTATAAGGATTTCTTTTCTCATATCCAAAAAAAAAAAAAAATACTCATTAAAGAAATTTAGATAAGCACTCAAATGTTTATAGCAGCACAATTCACAACTGCAAAGACGTGGAAACAACCCAAGTGCCCATCAATACATGAGTGGATTAATAAAATGTGGTGTACGTACACCAGGGAGTACCACTCAGTCATAAAAAAAAATGGTGAAATAATACCTCTTGTATTAACCTGGATGGAATTGGAGACCATTCTTCCAAGTAAAGTATCACAAAGAACGGAAAACAAACACCACATATACTCACCATTAAATTGGAACTAATCAATCAACATTTATGTGCACATATGGAACTAACACTCATCGGAAATCAAGCAGGTGGGAGGGGAAAGGAGGGGATGGGTAAATTCATATCTAACCGGTACAATACACACTATCTGGGTGATGAGCACACTTACAACTTTGACTTAAATGGTACAGAAGCAATTTATGTAATCAAAATGTTTGTATTGCCATAATATCCTGAGATTAAAATTAAAAAAAAGAAATTTAGATAAGGAAAGATGGAGGATATCAAGAAAATCTAACTTCACCACATTACAAAAGACAACAGCAAAAACCAATGCAGACCTCTATCCTTCAAAAGCATGAACATTAAGTTAGATTGTTTTTCAAATACTTACAAAGCTTTCATAGAAGAAATGATTATTAATAGGTCCATGCTGGGATAAATATTTAAGAAACTTTTTTTCACTGAATTTATTTGGGCAATGGATTAAAACAGTCCGCTGTGCCTGTTCTCGTCTGTCTTTTTGCACCTCAAAGAATCTCTTTTTGGGAGTCTTGTCTTCAGAGCCTATGTATGAGACAAAAATATTTCCACCACACACAAGTAAAATTTAAAACATATTTTGATAAGGTATACAAAGATTTTATATATGACTAAAAACAACTTCACTCTAATCTTGTATTTTTTCTTCTCTTCCTTTAAAAGGGTTAAGCTATACTATAGTAGTCCCCCTTTATCCAAAGGGGATACATGCCAAGACCCCCAGTGGATGTCTAAAACTGCAGACATTACCAAATCCCATACGGACTAAGTTTCTTCCTATACATACATACCTATGATAAAGTTTAATTTATAAATTAGGCACAGTAAGAGATTAATAACAATA
>NW_012150285.1:6523749-6526403 GCF_000956105.1 Propithecus coquereli
ATGTTTTATTTTTAAAATTGTGTGGTAGGGCCACAGGTGTTCATGGTATTAGAATTCTTCTTACTGTACACATGTTTATAAATATTGTTTTGTATCTAGTCAATATTTAATAAGTTATTTCCATGATAGCTGATTATTTTCATGTTAATGACCACTCTTTTGAAAAGGCTACTGCAAATAAAATTTTTTCAATGAATTGAGAATTCTGGTCAGCTGAGGTCAGTTCATTCAGGTTTCTCTCCATCTATCAGTAATTGCCCATATAGATTTTCCCAAACATGAGAAGAAAGAACCAAATTCCAGGGATTGCTGAGTATTTGTTACATATGGTAGCCTTAATTTATTGATTTACAAAGCTTACCTGTTGTTATGGATTGTATTGTGTACCCCACCCAAGAAAAAAGATATGTTTGAAGTTCTCACCCCCAGCACCTCAGAATGTGACCTTATTTGGAAATAGGGTCGTTGCATATTAGCTAAGATGAGGAGATACTGGGGCAGGGTGGGCCCCTAATTCGATGTAAGTGGTGTTCTTATGAAAATACGGCCATGTGGCCACAGGGACACACCAGGAGAACACCCTGTGCTGACAAAGGCAGAGAGAAGAGTTATGGAGCTACAGGCTCCAAAATGACAAAGGTTGCCAGGAAGCCACCAGAAGCTGGGAGGAGACCAGGAAGGATTCCCCACGGGTTTCAGAGGGGACATGCCAGTGCCCTGATGGCAGACTTCTGGCCCCAGACCTGCGAGATCATATATTTCTGTTGTTTCAAGCCGTTCAGTTTGTGGTACTTTGTCACAACAGGCCTAGAAAACTAATACACTTACAGTTATAAACATTATTTTGAAATCAGACCATAATTATCGATCAGAGTCATTATATTTCATAGCATTGAGCCAACGTATTCGCCCTCTTGGGAGATCCTCTGAAATACGGCTCCATGAGTAACAGCTCACTGTTTTTTCTATGCGTTGGAAATGTCTGGAAGGATCCTCTTTAAGCTGTCAGCGGTGGCTGCCTCTGAGGAAGAAAATTAGGAGTTGAGCTGCATAAAAATGAGGAACCTTTAACTCACTGACTTTTTTAAAAAAGACATTTTTTAATCATTAAAATAAAAAAGAATCCTATGTAGATTGGAAAGGCAGTAGAAAAATAGTTAGCAAATTCTTGACTTGTGTCTATATTTCATTGGCTACCAAAAATTACTCATTTTAAGGTAAGCTAGTCTTTAGGTAAAATGGGAGCATACATGACTTATGGCTTGGGTGACCCTATATTCAGGCTGTGCCCATGTAATTATTAATAGCACCCTCTTTCACTCTCAAAAGTGTTTCCATGTAGCTGGTAAATTATGTGGTCACCTAGCTAATTTTCAGATCCTAGTTTTCTGTTTGAGTCACCAAGAAGGATTTTCATGTTCAAAGCCAAAGTACATCGGCTGAGAGCAGCCAGTAGACAAATTTTATCGGTAGAGGAAAGCAAACATAGACATAACCCCTGGGAGTTCTGAAAGGGATAAGCTATCCCAATCTTGCAAATTCTGTGAAATTTTGTCTTTTATTTTTAAAGTCATGGAAGTTCTGCATTCTCTACATCATTTTTATGTTTGTTGTGATATGAAAATAATGCACCTCTTCCCTGTACAGTTAAATTATTTCACTTTTCCCCTCAAATCGTCTTTGAGTACAATTGACAGTCCTCAATTCTCATGCTTTCCCCGAGTCCTGACTGCTGAAGATGCACACGTCTAACGCTGGGGACTTTTTGATCTTCTTTATCAAATGCCTGAGTGTTCCGTAAAAGATGGAGTTGTCATCCAATAAGGAGAGACTCCTGTGGGTAAATTCCTTTAATGACTGAGTTGGCTTCTCACAGCCTTTCCATTCACACCAGCAAGGAAAGCTCACAAACCCCTTTCACTGGCTTTGGGCTGATGCATGCAGCAAGATTTACTTGTGTTTCAGGTAAGCAGAAATATGTGTTTATGTTAATTCCATTCATTCATTCATTGCTTAAGTCCAAAGAGCAAATCTCATAGCTCTGTTTCTCATGGCTCAGCCTAGTGCCTTTCACACGGGCAATCCCTAAATATTAAGTGAAGGTTGGAGCATCTTCAAGGGATAGTGTAAGAACACTAGCTCAGGAATCAGCAGATCCGAGTTCAAGTCCTGCCTCTTCCAAGAACCTGCTATGTGTCATTAGGAAAGAAATTCAACATCTTGCTTTTGTCATTTCAATCTGCTGAACTGCAGGGAGAGGAACACAGGATCCTCCCTTTCTTCATAAAACAACACTTGGAATTTAATTAAGACTTTTTTTTTTTTTTAGACAGAGTCTTGCCCTGTGGCCCACTCTAGAGTGCAGTGGCATCATGATAGTTCACTGCAACCTCATACTCCTGGGTTCAAGTGATCCTCCTGCCTCAGCCTCCTGAGTAGCAAGGACTACAGGCGTGCACATCACACCCGGCTAATTTTTTTCTATTTTGGTAGAGACAGAATCTCGTTCTTGCTCACGCTGGTCTCAAGCTCCTGGCCTCAAGCGATCCTCCCACCTCAGCCTCCCAGAGTGCTAGGATTATAGGCATGAGCCACTGGGCCCGGCCAACACTATTTACTCTTGATATAATCCGTATATAACCTTATAGTTCCTG
>NW_012150285.1:6528143-6549904 GCF_000956105.1 Propithecus coquereli
AAGAGATTATATTGATTAAGTAATTAATATTAGCCAGTCATGGTTCTAAGCATCTTGTTTCTTGACTCAATTAACGCCCATGAAACCCTGGGATACAGGTGTTATTATCATATTTCATCTGGTCTAAGACATCATCACTGTAAGACACTGCATTATTGTATGCACCACTAAGAAAAATACCACCAATTAGTCTGACACTATACTTTTTTTATTCTCCCTCTCCCTCTCCCTCTCAGTAGGAAAAATGTAATATTTTAACAATATTTAAAAGAAACAAAACTACAAAAGACCCTTAAAGAGTAATTCAGACACTTCAGAACACATAGAGGGCTTTTGGGTCCACCTCAAATCATGGCAAACATTTCGACTAGGACCTAAAATACTCTCATTCAGTGAATAAAACAGAGATCAGACCTAGAAAATTGTGTTGATTGAAAGAGCTTCATATCTTCTTCACCACCCTATGAGATGCTGTACGTAAACAAGTAGCAATGACAACTTTTTCCTTTCCCAGTGATTTTTGTTCTAGGCAGTTGCTGCTGTGGGGACCACGAAGGATTGGCTAGATTTAAGGTCATGCACCAGTGTTCGAAAGCAAATGTTTGAAAATGTGAATGTTGGCTTTTGGAATGTGACATTTTGGAATGTTCTTGCAGTTTTGCTTTGTATATTCCAAACTAAGTTTCTTTTTCTTTTTGGGAGACTAGAGTTGCTAAAGTTGGTCCAGAGAATTGATTCTTGTGTCAAAAGCATTTGGTGAGCTTATTAAAATTTAGATTTCTGGGCTGCGCTCCCAGACTTATTTCATCAGAATATATAGGAGTGGGATTCAGGAATTTGCATTTATTTTTACAATGTTGTAGATATGCTAAAGCATGAGAACCACTGCTGAAGACCGTCGTTACATGTAAGTGTGTAATCCGTGGAATTCTAGATCTACTTTTTAATTTACTTTTCTGAAGAAGTTGCTTACCACATGAAAAACATCTCATCCAAGCCAGTTATCGCTAAAGTTAAGCACTTTTCTCCATGGAGACCAAGTGAATGCTTTTTTCTCTTCCTTTTCTTTTTTTTGAGATAGGATCTTGCTCTGTGGCCTGGGCTAGAGAGCAGTGGTGTCATCACAGCTCACTGCAACCTCAAATTCCTGGGCTCAAGGGATCCTCCTGCCTCAGTCTCCTGAATATCTATAGGCATGCACCACCACACCCAGCTAATTTTTCTACTTTTTTGTAGAGATGGGGTCTTCCTCTTGCTCAGGCTGGTCTTGAACTCCTGGCCTCAAGCGATCCTCTCACCTTGGCCTCCCAGAGTGCTAGGATTACGGGTATGAGCCACTGCACCCGGCCTGACTGCTTTTTTCTATGTTTGTTTCCATATTAATTTTTGACTTACATTACAGAGTTTTATTAATTTGCTTATGTGTGATTTTAAATTGTGATCCCATCGTTAATAAGGAGTTCTGTGAACTTAGACCCCAGTAAGCCCATGAGCCCAGATGCATAGTCACCAGGACAGAATTACTCATGTCTGTGATTACCACATTTAGTACTAACTCATGTCTTTTCTTTAAAAAAGGAAAAGAGGAAAGAAAGAAAAGATCCTTGGAGGGGGCAAGAGAGGAGCGAGATTGCTTTGCCGTGTTTCTTTCCTCTGTAGGCTGCTGTACCTCTTGGAGCATCTGTAACTAGCTCCCTTAGGAGATGCCAAGCTGTCTTCTTGTGGGTAGAAGTGCCTGCCCCTGCCAGGGGGTTGCAAGGCAGAAGAAACCAACCGCTAGCTGGATAGGGACCAGCACCTGGGGAGTGGTCTGATCCCATTCCTCAGGACGGAGCCCACCTGTTCTCTCTGAGGCAACCACTTCTGTTTGGTCTATGGCATCCCAGCTGAGTTAGGGAGAGAAGCCTCCTCGAAAAGACTTACAGCTAAAAGCTCAAAGACAGCAAAAACTAGGCTTGTTCTTATCTGTTCCAATGTACTAAAAAATGAGCCCTCTATGTAGGTCCCAGGGACTCAAAAACATGCCTTTAAATGGACCTTTCTAAAGAGACTGTTAAGATCTCCCTAAAGCCTCTGTAAATTATGTCAGACATGCAACAGTTTCTATGCTGGGTATTTCCTTAATAATGTCTTGTTTCTTATCAATATTAGATATTTTTCCAAGAACTCAAGGGAGATTTGCAGCGGGATAATCCAGTTCACATGGTAAAAATGAAACCACTACCACAGAGCTTGTGATGCAATAAAGTAAGCGTAATAAAAGAGCCACTAAAGGAAACCGGAAGCTTCCATATCTTTAAAAGAAAAACCACAGTGATAAGGCTTCAACCTGAGGAGTTGGTTACCCAGGTTTCTCCACGCACTGACCCGGGTTTCTGTTACTTCATAGAGCCCTATTCAGCTGAAAGAAAACTCAGCCACCAATAAGCTCTACTCTATTTCTCCAGCCTCAAAAATGTTAAATTTTTCACTCTATGTCTGCCTTTTTTCCTCTATAATCTGTTTTCTACATTTGAAATGACATTAAAATGATAACCACATTTACTAAGTATCCTGGTTTCAAAAATAAAGAAACTAAAGCTCAGAAGGATTAAATAGCTTTTTTAAATCACACGGCTAGTATAAGGCAAAAAAATAAATAAACAAATGCCATCTGGATATTATGTAATTCTAAAACCATGTGCTTTCTTTTGCCTCGGACTTTCCATCAGAGAAAAAGATGCAAATACTATGCAATTGATTATATTTGATTATGGTATATTCATGTGGACTATGTAAAACGACGTTTCTTTATCATATTCTTTCCTAAAAGGAGCTGCATGTTATAGCGGTAGTTGACGTGCTTCGTGTGTTCACAGAGCTGGCTTCTGGATTGGGTTCTGTTATTTGCTAGTAACGTGACTCTAAGTTTTATCACTTATGAAGTGAAGGTATTGGATTAAAACACCTCTAAGACCTTGGCTTACTTTGAGAATCTATCCACACCAACTAACAAGAGAATTGAAGCATGATTCAGTCATTCATGGTGACTTTGACTGATGCAGGTTGCTATAATCTGCAGCATTATCTTCACGTGAGAGGCACATTCTCAGAAAGTCCTCTTTGATCTAAGAGCATTTCTTCCCATTCCCTTTGCTTCCTTTACCTTGTTCATTTCCTTCTTGGCACTTGTCACAAGTTGTACTCTTACACATATTTGTTTACTTGTCCAGTGTGTCTCTGTCCCCCTGACTAAGCTATAGGCTCCATGAAGGCCGTTGGGTTTTGTGCACTGCTGTCTCCCAGCACCTGGAACTGTGACTGCATATAATACACGCTCAAATATTTGTTGAATGAATGGATGAGTGAGCAAATTGCCCATAAAATGTTGTAGTGGTTATTCTTTCTTCTCACTTGCAAAGTTAATATTAGAAGCAGGTGCCAGAGATAAAGGTAATAAAATAATGTGTGTGCATTAAAAAGAACGTCAGAATGATAATCACTAAGACATTGCCAGCAGTTATTGTTGATCTGACTTTTGGGACGGGGGTAAATTTCATTATCGTGATTTTCCAGAATGACTTTATTAAACATGAATTGTATTGCAATCAGATCTAAGTTTTTAAACTGTATGAACACTTGGCGTGCTCTCTAATTTGGTGTTCTTCTCAAAGCAGTTAAGGCTATAACCTGTGCAATGGGATGGGGCATCCGAAGCTTCCTGAACTATAATTAACTAGAGCCAAAAAGATGCGTCTTATTATTCCAGCCTCCTGCCCCTAGCTCCGCCAGGAGGTCTGTGCACACAGACTGTGCTCTCTGAATCTTGGATCTGAGAGGTGAAACTGGGAAGTTCTCAGACTGAGCAGCAGTTCACTTGGCCAAGACCACCCATGGTGGTGGGTTTCGCCCAAGCAAGGATGTGAGGAGCAGCCGGGTGTCAGTTGCCCGGGAAGCAGGGCTGCAAGCAGAAGTGAGGAGGGCTGGCCCCTGGCTTCATGGGCAACAGCAGCCAATGAGGAATGTGGGTTGTGTCTCCAGCACCTGTGGCAATCCCTGGACCCTACTGATGTGTGTAAGTGTCTCTTGAATGTGTGAGTGATTCAGCACCTGCTGAGTCCAAGAATATAATAATCCAATGGCTACATGATTTTGAAGGCAATAAATTTGGGTTAGAATTTTAGCTTTGGGTATTATCTGGGTGATCTTGGACAAGGAACTTATCTCTAAATTTCAGATTTCTCAAATGCAAAATGGGGCTAATTACAGCAACATTCAGGGTCATTGAATTAGTGATAATAACTGAGTAGATGAAAGTATTATGGTTTTCAAAAATATTTGAGCACCGTGTAAACACACGCAATAATTGATTTCACTTTTCTCCTATTGTTAGAGCTGTAGATTGTTAACAGCTTTTGATATTATAAAGAGTAAAATGAAAACAAGTTACTTTTTTCTTTTTCCCCTAATATAAATAAAGAAACCAAAGCTCCCTGAGTTTAAATGACTTTAAAGTCATTTAAGGTCACATGGACAGAAAATGGGGAAGCAGAGGCTTGAATCCAAAAGGTGTTCTTTTCACTCGGTCAGTATTTCCCACTAACATTCCCCTCTTGCTTTCTGAAATTCAGATTTCAGGGGCCCAGTCCTGCCCTGACTGACTGAGAATTTCCAAGGCAATTCTTAGGAGGCCGGTGGGATGGATTGATACCCAAACCAAGCCATTTTCGGCATGGAGTTAAGATCCTGAGTGAGGGTGTCTCTCCCGCTGCCCTGGGACACACTGTGTGGCCCATGCGGGGCGTCGTAAGGCTGCAGCCTGCCTCTCGGGACAGGTGACCGATGAGTGACTTCTTCATCCCTTGGTCCTGCTGTTTGAATAAGGCTGAAGCTACAGTAAGCCCTGAACAAACAGGTCGAGGGCCACGATGACCATGTATTGCCTGAGATTTTGCTACCTAGATAGAAACAAGATAGATATGTTACTAAATATTAGAAAAGGGAGCGTTTGGCACAAAAATAAAACACATAATCAAAAGTATGTCAAAAGCATCAGAAAATATAAACTATGCCAGTAGGCAGTAGTGTGCTGATAAATGTTTAACAACCAGCTTTCTTCTTTTTATTCGTATAATTTTTTAAAAACATATATAATTATTTAATATGGAACGCTTCACGAATTTGCATATCATCCTTGCGCAGGGGCCATGCTAATGTCCTCTGTATCGTTCCAATTTTACTACACGTGCTGCTGCCGAAGTGAGCGCAACAAACAGCTTTCTGAAAACTCTGCCCCAATCTGTAGCACTTGCTCATTTCTGTGATGTAAATACTCCCACCACAGCGGCGTGTTTCAGGCTACCCATGTGAGGCCACCAAACGCGACGTTGGAAAGAGATGCATGTTAACACATCACTGTGTCATGTTTCCACCACACAGATGTAATAGAGCAACCTCAAAAGCCTAGATAAGAGTAAAATGTAATAAAGTCATCAGGAAGTGGTGAGTTTTTAGTATTTTTACCTTTGTCTTTAATATGTATAGTAATTCTATTTTTAATAATGGGTATCATTATTAAAATAATGTTTAACAACTTGCTGTCACAGATTCTGGAAACTTTCACATTGGGTCTTGTGAGCCGGTAAGAATGGGCTCCTGCATGCCACTGCCTCTAGGAGTCTGGCAGAGAATTGTTGTTTCAGAGACAGTGTTGACCTGAAGAACCGGGATCTGTGCTAGAGCTGGCTGGGTACGTGGGAAAAGATGCTCCCCCTCCCCCAAGCATTCTTGGTCTTAAGGTTGGGGGAGACCCAAACGCTGTAAAATAATTTAAGGAAGTTTATTCCGAGCTGAATATGTGTGATCATGGCCCAGGAAGTCATGCCCAAGGAGTCTTGAGCAAGGGGTCACGAGGTGGTCAGGTTACAGTTTGGTTCTATACATTTTAGGGACATAGGACTTGCAAGTAAAATCATAAATCAATACATGGAAGGTGTATATTGGTTTGGCCCAAAGGAACATCTCAAAGTAAGGACTTACAGGTTATAGGTGGGTTTAAAGATTCTTTGATTTGTAATTGGTTAAAGAAATAAAGCTTTATCTAAAGACTTGGAATGTTTTAAGTTAAGACAAGGAAGTCCGTTAATGGAAGACAAGCCACAACATGCAGAGTGGGTGATCTCTTCAGCAAGTTGATGGCTTGCAGGTGGTTTAACCTTTGCCCTGCATGGCCTTAGGTCCTGTTAATAATTTAGTATCTTACTGTCGCAAAGACTCTGTTGTGTCAGTCTTATCATCTGTGTTTTAACATTAATGTTGGTCAATTGTTGTACCTGGACTCCAAAAGGGAGGGGCTATAACAAGGGCTGTCTGACCTCCCTTCCCCTCCTGGCTAGGATCTCAGTTTTAGGTTTCTTGGAAGTCCACTTGGCCAAGAGGGGGTCTGTGCATGGTGGCGGAAGCACTTTGGATTTCATTTCAGTTCACATTGGAACACCTTAGGAATAGGCCTTAACCGCCAGCAGTACCTCTTCCCATCTGCATCATCCCACCCGGAACCTCCTCTTGGGGTGAGAGGAGGCAGGACCTCTTTGGGTTCCTGCAGAGCCGGAGGAATTAAAGCAGGTCTACCTTAAGGTTAAGCAACACTAGTGCTCTATTCCTGAGGCTTCCTGGGCTCCGCTTTCCCTCACATCCCAACCCCACCCCAGGAGACAGCTGAAATTTCTTCAGAGGCCCTCCTCTCACAGTTAGAGACCAAAGATTAAAATGTAAGACCTGCCAACTGCCTGACACCCCTTCACATCTTGAGGAAGAGGCCCAGAGGCTTGAGCCTGCCTGGGAAAGCACGCTGACGCTGACGCATTTCACGATTGGCCGTGGCAGCTGTCTTCCCCAACGGGCACCAACAAATACCAGCTGTGCACAGAGGTGTCTTTGCTGCAAAAGGCCAGGCACGAGCCTGTAGAGGCAGGAAGTTGTTTGTTTGGGTTTAGGGTCAGACAGACATGGATTACAATCTGGTTTCCTTGGTCATTTTATTTAACCTCTTTAAACTCATGTAAATCCCACATGTAAATGGAGAGAATAGTACCCACCTCAGTATTGTCCTGAGAGTCAAAGGAGAAAATCCATCTGAAAGGATCAGCAGAGTGCCTGGGACATATTAATATGTGCTCAAAATGCAATCGAAATTAATGTTATTTTTAATATGGTCATAGTGTATAATGATGCTTCGTTATTATGAAATTGGTCAATCAAAGCATTTCTGGCCAGGTGCAGGAGAAGCCAGGAGTTTGAGACCAGCCTCAGCAACATAGTGAGATCCTGTCTCTACAATATATAAGAAAATTAGCCAGGCATGGTGGCGGGCACCTGTAGTCCCAGCTACTCCAGAGGCTGAGGCAGGGGGATCACTTGAGCCCAGGAGGTCAAGGTTTCAGTGAGCTGTGATCGTGCCAGTGCACTCTAGCCCAGGCAACAGAGCAAGACTCTGTCTCAAAAAAGAAAAAAAGTATTTTGGTACTAAAAAAACAAGTTCTGATGAACACTAATCCATGGACTTAAGAAAGGAATATCCCCTTCCCGCACGAAACAGACTGAATCTGTTGGCAGTTGCTTTCAGTACTGTCACATAACTGCTCTGTTTTGACTGTGGCCCCCTCCAAATTCAGGTGCTGCCAGTGTGATGTAAGTGGTGGGGCCTTTAAGAAGTGATCAGGCCATGAGGGTTCCTCCCTCGTGAATGGGATTAGGAGCCTTATAAAAGAGAGTTCAGGCAGGGTGAGGCTCCCTTGCTCTTTGGCCTTCTGCTGTGCAAGGAGAGGATACAGCATTGCTGTCCTCCTGACAAAGGACACAGCCCTCACCATACAACCAAACCTGCTGCACCTGTCAGTGCCTTGATCTTGGACTTCCCAGCCTCTAGAGCAATGAGAAAATAAGTTATCATCCAGTTTCGAGGATTTTGTTATAGCAGCACAAAACAGACTAAGAAAGGAAAGGGCAAACAACAAGATTTGAAAACAAAGTATCACATGAAGATAAGCATGCCACACCCTTTTACGTGTGTTGAAACAATCTCACCGGTTTCATAACATGTTGCACGTGAAGACTAACATTTCAAAGAAGGCTATAAATTATTATTTTTGGAGGGCATAACGTTCTATTTTTTTTCTTAATCCGCATTTACATGCATGCATTTACACTTGCATGGACCCAGTAGGGATCAGATTGGACATATGGTTTTTAACCAATTCCTCCTCCCGCCCAAACAATATGTTGACAACAGTTCCTTCCCATCACAGGCAATATCCTTCCTAGGCAGCATTTTCTAGCACTGCATCAAATTAGGGGAAGAAGGGAAAATGAGGTTAATACATAAAGGAGCGGCAGGAGGCATGTAAGATTATACATGGGCAATCTCCGCAAATCCAACTGTGGCTACTCTGTAGCAGCCTTTGGCCCCAGGCAGTTTGGGGGAATAGGGGGTTGCAGGGAGCAGCGTTGCTGAGCCTTTTTCCTCTTCTGAAAGTGTGACAGATGAAAGCTACTGCACAGACCTGAGGACAGAGCCTTGCACAGTTCCTGGGAGAGGTCCTGAGCTGTGTGGTCATTTTGGAAGGTCACGATTAAGAAACACTGCACAAGGAGTTTCCATTTGGGAGGTGGAACAGAGAAGCACAGAGCAGTGGTTTCTGTTTTCAAAGTGTGGTTCATGAACCTCAGATTTGGGGAAGGCACAGCAGTAAGTATAAAATTCTTAACACTTACCATACAGAACAGTGCAACTTAGGCACTTTTAGTGACCTAAATGTTAGTTTTCTGCACCTGAGAACTGATGGTCTCAATTCACACACTGGCCCAATTTAGTCTTCAATATAAACAGCCGGAGCTGAGTGAATTTAGGAACTCCCCTTCCTTTCCCAAGGCTACTGGGGACTTCTCTCTTCTTCCCCCACGTGAGGACTTCATCTCTGCCTGGGGCCCCATTTCCTTGTTTGGTTGCTGTTCCCACTTTGCACAGTGATGGCAAAAGTTGGTGAGTACAGAAACGTCCCCAAAGGGGAGGAGAAGACAAAAGGAAGGAGGACAGAGAAGACTGTCCCTGTCAACCTCTCTGCACTCCTCCCCCTAAGTCCTAGCGAGGGCTCTAGGAGCTCAGGGCACAGCCTGGCACATTGATGTGCCATGAATGCATGACAGATACTCACCCTTTCATTTCTTAAGGCAGGCAGGTAGGGCCTGAGGCTCCAGGACCTGTTAGCCTTGCAGTCTCATCTGAGATGTCTTAGGCAGCAGTCCCCAACCTTTTTGGTACCAGGGACCATTTTCATGGAAGACAATTTTTCCATGGACCCGGGGTGGTAGGGGGGATGGTTTCGGGATAATTCAAGCACATTACATTTATTGTGTACTTTATTTTTATTATTACATTGTAATAGATAATGGAATAATTATACAACTCACTATAGGTTGGGGACCCCTGTCTTAGAGGGCTTCTGGGGCAGAGTAGAATCTAATGATGCACCTTGGGGTCCCTACAGTTCTGATGGACATCCCTGACCCACCCTAAGGTGCTGAGTGAGGCTGAGCAGGTCCTCCAGCAACGGCAGAATGCCCATGACTGCTGCTGGTCATGGTCAGGGCATCCAGGACTGGAGGAGCATAGGCAAAGCTGGAGGAGCAGTCAGTGGCAGGGTTGGCGCAGGAGGTGGAGATGCCAGTTCCGCAGTGGGGAAGCCCACCCTGAATCTCCACCTCCACTGGATACTTCATCCTTTGGGCAGCTTTGCCTTTTTAATGGTACCCAAGCTAACTGCTCCAAGGATGCATGCGTTTGCTGCATATCAAAGCTTGTCATTTTGAAACCCTTAAAATGAAAAAGTTCAATTATATTTGAAATCCACTCATAAGAAACTTATAAGTGTCAATGAAAGAAAAAAAGCTACTGGATTTTTAAAATCTGGCTTCAACTGTTTAACATTTAACGTTACAATAAGTTTTACATTTATTACCTACATATCTGTTCCGTTTCTCGTCTGAAGGTTATTATCAGAAGTGTGGTTACTCGGGAGGCTGAGGCAGAAGGATCGCTCGAGCCCAGGAGTTCGAGGCTACAGTGAACTATAATGGCACCACTGCACTCCGGCCTGGGTGACAGAGCAAGACCCCGTCTCTAAAAAAAAATTTTTTTCAAGTGTGAAGAGATCATTGCTCAAACATCTTAATTAGCAAATATATATATAGCTATTTCAACATAAAACAATATAGAAAAAAGTTATGCTCATGAAGTCAGGCTCAAGTTCCTCTTAAATTTAAAAATATCTAAAGCTTTATTCACATTCAGTATTTAATTATCTTACTTCCACACTTTGTATTTTATTATTATAATTTTAAAAGGAAACATATTTCCACCAATATATTGCAGCTCCTAAGTTATTCCAGTTTATTTTATTCATAAAGTTCCATATTTTATGAATATGTTAAGACTAGAAAACAGTGCTCTATATTATGGTGATTAGTATAGAACCCCATTTCTGGTTACACATATTACTGGGCCAACTGGGTAACCGACCCAATGTTAATAGTTTTGTTTCTGTAAGTAAAAAATTCGGATTTTCAAACTACAGATGACAAACCCATATTGTCCCAAACTGTGAGTGCAGAGAGCCTCTTCAGGTAAACTGAAACCTGGTGCAAGTCCATTTGCAAGTGCATTTTGTTGGAGTTGTTTAGTACTGTAGAGTGACTTCTAGAATAACCCCGCTGTGGTTGTGCACACTCCCGCCCAGGTGGCCTCTCACTGGCAGGTTTAAAGCTCACGTTGCTAGCAGGCTGCTAAAAGGGCAGGATTGTATTTGTAAGCCTGCGTAAGAGAGACCTGACCCGGAAAATGCAAGGAGCCCATGAACGTTTTCTTTCCAGTTGCTTTCTCCCTTTAGGTCTCTTCGGGGACGCCACATTCAGTTTTTTCCCATCCTAGGTCACAGCAGCCTCAAACTCTTGGGCTCAAGTGATCCTCCCCCCTCGGCCTCCCAGAGTGCTAGGATTACAGGCATGAGCCACCCTGCCCAAGATTCCATCTTTGTTAGACTTTAAAAATGTTTTTAAGTAAAACCTCCTAATTCACCCCGACGAAAGGAATCCGCAGTTGCCCAAGTCAGGAGCAGCGGCAGGGAGCCCTGCTGGCTCAGCGATTGCACCAGCTCCCTGAAAATGCGGCCATATTCGGGAGACCTCTGTGTAGGAAGTAAGGCTGATATTTAGTTCCCAGAAGATTAGGTGTGGTTTATAATGAGCTCATTGAGGGCGGGTCGGGAGGGGAGTGGTTTCATAGTTCTATTTTTAAAATGCTTATAAAGATCATCCTTTGTTGCCTAAACACGGCAAACGTGGGAGAGGCGTCTCACGTTACAGTTGGAGGTAACAGCCTGCGCTAAGCCGGTTTCCCGCGAAAAGGCCGAAGGGGCACTTTGAAGTACTTGGGTTTCAGCTGGGCCTGGGATAATCCGCTTTCGCCTGAGCCCAATTCCGCCGCGCCGCGTGGGGCCCGCCGGGCTTCTCCCGCCCGCGCGCAGGAGTCCGCGCTGCAGGGCTGGTGGCAGCCGCGTTCCCTCCCCGGCCGCACAGGCCGGGCCTCCGCGGGGAGGCGCGTGGGACCTCCCGGAGATTTAAAGGGGTGGCAAACGTCCCGCCCCATTCAAGCCTGGCACTCACCTAGCTCGCGTATTAACATACTGTAGGGGGAGACTGTGCCGAGGCAGTCGATTGGCCCTTGCTAGCTGGACTAAGCAAGCTCAGGCCTACAGGGAGGGCCTCACTTGTCACCTCAGCCAGCCTAGGCCCGCCGGCAATTGTCTTAGGACTTCTCTAGGTCGGAATAGCAACTCACTTTCCGCAGAAAAAACGCGGAGCTCTCTAAACTGCGCAGGAGAAGGAATGGGCCTGCGCACACGAGAGAGCAAGGCGTGCACTCGAGTCAGACGGAGCTCGAATCCGGGCTCTGCCCCGACGCCCAGCGTCCCCGGCGGTGGCACGGTGGGGATGTCCACCCGACGTTAGCGCTCGTGCTCCGGGCTGTCCTGCAAGATGCCGGGCTCATAGGAGGGCTTGCTACTTGAGAAATAGGGGCAGGGAGGCGCGTGAGCCGCAACTACACAGGCACTGGGAATGCCCCGCAGAGCGGATTTCGTGGAGAGAGGCGCTTGTCCCTAGAATCTCTTCCGGTTTCACCTGGAGCGAGCGCTTTCCACCTGAGAAGGAAAACCCCAGATAAGCGGCTGGGGCTGAGGGTTAGCGGGGAGGAGATCGGGACAGGTACACTTCGTACTGAGGCGGTGCCACAGAATAACCAGGTTCGGCTGGCAGAGCGCACGGGTCCCCTCCGGTGCTCACCCCCCAGGTTCCGGGCGCACCTGGCGGCAGCCTCTCCCAAACCTTTCCACGCGAGCGGGTGCTGCGGCCCACGGGTCACCGCCCTCGTGGTGTGAGGACCTGGACCGAAATCTGGGCGGGGCGGGGCCGCGCTACCCGCCCTCGGAGGATGGACGCGGTTCCGAGAACAGGGGCTGCCAGTGCTTCCCGTAGCTCAGCGGGGAGAGCGCGCGGCGCCTCTGTCCCCCTGGGAGTGGGACGCAAGGACAAAGGTCTAGCAGCCTCTCGGGAGCTTGCCCCGTCCGCCAAAGCCTGGGACAGCAGAGTAGGGCCGAGGGCACGAGCCAGTACGGTGTACGGTCTTCCCGCGGCACCGGGCAAGGGCACGGCCACGGCCGCCTTTTCCAACCCCGCCATTAGCGCGCGCAGTCACCAGGTCCGGGAAAACTCTGAGTCCCCGGCCCTCGCCTGAGACCGCGGCCGCTGTCCCGCACCCCGGGCCACCCGCCGCCCCCGCAGACGGGGGAGCGCCCTCCCGCGCCACGCTCGGCTCCGCCCAGGCACCGCCTTCGGCCCCGCCCGGGCGCCCCGAGGGCGGGGGGGCACGGAATTTCCCGGCGCGGGGGCTCGGCTCGCGCCGCTATCGGGCAGTCTCGTTCTGTTTACGGAGAGAAAGGGGAAATGGAAAAGGCGGGGAGGCGGCGGCTGGCCTCCGCTGCGCCGCCCCTGGGCCGGCTCAGACGCCGTGAGTCAGGGGCCGACCGGGGCGGTCTGGGCGCGCGGGCGGCCCGGGGCTCACTCGTCCGCTCGGCTCCGGACCACGCGCCACGCTCTGGGGCCTGTCGCCCTGGCTCCCGCTCCTGCCGCCGCCGGACCCCGGTGGCCCGCCGTGCCCCGCTCCCGAGGGCCAGCCCGCAGCTGCGCTCCGAGTCGTCGGGGGACCGCGGCTGGAGCGCTCGGCCTGTGGGGCGGCGTGGAGGCCGCAGGTAACTCAGAATTTGGGGGCTCGGGGTGTCTTTCGGATCGCGCGCCACACGGGTGCCCTGGGGGTTCCCACCCAGAACTGGAGGGTGACCCAGGCAGAGGGGTGAGTCCGGGCGAGGGGAGGTGGGGGCGTGCCCGGATCCGGTGCTGCGCCTGTGTCCGTCGCGCGGGTAGCTGGCTGCAGCCAGGCACAGCTGGAAAGCACCTTGCGCAAGGGTCTCACGGGGTGCAGACTCCTCCCTCTTCCTCCTCCTTCCCGGATCCCCAGCGCCCGGGCAGCGTCGGTCTGGGCAGCGCGCCGGGAGGCAGGGACCCGCTGTCACCTCGCTCCCGCCGCAGACGCCGCCGGGACGGTGCGCTCGCCCTGCCGGGACCGGTGAGTGCGGCTTGGAGGCTGGAGACCCGCCCAAGTGATAGGTGCTTTTATGATTTACGAGCATTTAAGGCTCCCTGGCTTTGAGGGCCGGAGGAAGCGAGTAGGGGTGTGGATTGACGGAGCAGGGAGCCTTTTGGATGGTGGAAAGTTAATTTCATGTTTATAACCCGGACTCTGTTCTGTGACTAAAGGGTAGTCATAGCAGAACACGAATAGTGGGCTTTTGGTCCAAGAAGGAGTGCTAGGAGAAGACAGGTTGTTTCACAGAAGTTGTTTTCCAGTGATAATGCGACGTCAGGACTCTGGGCGGAGAACGGAGATTAGAAAGAAACACAGCACGCCCAGGAATTGTCCCTGAAGTTAACAGGGGAAGGCCACTGGCTGTCTTTAAGTGACACGTTGCAGTGGTTGTCTGTTTCACTTTGGGGAGGGCATATTTTGGTCCAGCATAAAAGGCTGCTGTTGATAAAACCGGGAAAAAAACGCTCATGTAGTTGCTTTTCACACCTGAGTAGAATTTGCCAAGTGGAGTAGAATCCAATCCAGCTGACGCTGCCGACTCTCCCGGATGCACTGAGGTTTCTGTGCATCGCGTCGCGGAAGATGGCTCTCAGGGACTTGGTCTTGAAGGAAAATTGGATAGTCCAAGCACCTAGAGGTTTTGGAGCAGAGTGGCAATTCTTTTGTGTAGCTGCAATGCGTCACTCTTGGGCTTTCTGAGAACAAAAATATATTAGAGTTGTGCCCCGAGGGGCAATGTACTATTTTGGCAGAAAAATCTTTTAAATGGGAAATAACTCAAGTATAATCATTCTTTGTTAGGCAGACGCTGGTGCCTGTAATATTGGCCACTTTCACACACTTGCCAGGAAGCACTGAAATTTTGTTTATGTACATGGGAGTAGCCAAGATTATTAAGCTGATGTTTAGGAATAGGATTTCCTTGTGATTTTATTACTGATTTCTGAAATAATTTGAGGTAAACCATTTTGATTGTATTTGCACATCTCTTCGTTTCTAAAATTGGTGTAATTTTCTATTCTGTTAGGAAGAAAGAATTTTATGAGGCTTTTTATTGTGAATTGTGTGTGGGGGGAAATCAACTTATAAAAGTCTTTGTTGCTAAACTCGAATACCTTCAGAAGCCACACTTACTCTAGGTGGGGACTGATCATGAATAAGTCCGGAACCATTAGCATGTTGTCTGCTTCATTAAGGCCGGAAAGTGCTGAGGTTTTGTGCAGGAGCATGTAGCAGGCAGATTGGTCAGCAAGGGTGCTGGGGAGAAGAGATTTGCATGACAGCAGCCCTGTGTTGCTAAGGAATTAATGCAGGCCCCCAAAAGTGTCAGTGTCAAACACTCCTCCACCTCCCTATCATTCTTTCCTCCCTCCCCACTTTCCATCCAACTGCAGTTTAGGGGTGAGGGTGTGTGTGTGCTTGTGTGTGTGTGTGTGTGTGTGTGTGTGTGTGTGTGTGTCTGTGTGTGAAGCTCTTAGGTTTTTACATAGAAATGCTTGAGACTTTCTGCAGAATTTAAAAACCAAAACTTGTCTTTCCTCTCAGAATCAGCTGTGTGAATTTGGACTGCATGAACTATTTTCCTCTCTTTCTTGAGTCATGTTAGTACTGGGACCTTTATTTTCCATGAAGTCATCATTTGATAAGTAACTTGGATCTTTTCAGCCACTGGGGCCCCAAATTAGGCTGTTTTTGTTTTAACTTCTGTTTTCCCAGTAAATTCTACA
Organism: Propithecus coquereli; assembly: GCF_000956105.1. Classification (NCBI taxonomy): domain Eukaryota; kingdom Metazoa; phylum Chordata; class Mammalia; order Primates; family Indriidae; genus Propithecus; species Propithecus coquereli. Next base: position 6,543,606 of record NW_012150285.1, read on the forward strand.
AGCAGAAACTGCAACTAAACTCAGTGAAACTCAAGTCAAATGTTCCTCCACGAACCTAATAAGTTCCTTTTCTATCTCAGCAGACTCCAAGAACCTGAATCAAAATGTCCTTCAAAGATGGGTGAGATCTCTGAGAGGGAGCTGCCACTCCCACTCTAGATCTAACTGCGGTGATAACAGTCCTCAAAGCATTTCATAGATTTCTGCCTTTTTTTCCCTTTGCATCTTGTTTTAGATACAATCTTTAAAATCTTGCTGTGTAGAAGGGGGTGGGAAATAGGTAGCCACATCCCATTTGCAGATAAGAAAGGAGACTAATGAAGAATATGCAAAACCAGGAATCTGACTCAGTACTTCTCTCTCTCAGGCACATAAACCAGCTGCAAATGACATAGCTTACTCACTGTGCACCAGACACTGCCAAGCACCGTGTGCACTTGAACTCATTTAATCCTCACAACCACCTCAAAACCACCTCCATTTTAGAGATGGAAGAAATTGAGGTATAGAGAGGTTAAGGTACTTGCTCAGTGTCATGCAGCCAGTAAATGAGGGGGCTGAGATTTGACCCCAAGCAGCCTGAGACTAGAGGAATGTTGAACTTGCACGATGCTAGACTGTTTTGCTCAGACGCAATTTGTGCATCAGCAAATGACCGTCAAGCAAGGTAGAGATGGCACTGAATTGTGTGGTTCATTTGTCAAATGAAATTTACTCGGAGACAGGTGGCTGGGTCATGCATGCAGGTGGGACATTTCCTGGAGCTTTGAGCTGAAGCTCCAAGTTGACCAGAGGTATGTGGCTTTAGCACTGAGTGTTGTGCGTGTTAAAGACTTGTGATTTTAAGAACCTAAGTTATCTTTTTAGAGAGAGGCTGTGCTTTCAGGAGCACAATGGTTTAAGTAGACCCAGGTGTTTCAAAATTCTCTTAGATTCTTTTATCTTTTCTGCTGTGGAATACAGTTGTTCTAAAGGCCTGAGTGACAGCAGCAGCACTTTTGACCCTGGTGTTACTTTGTTTTTCTCATTTACAGATCCCCAAGTGTGGCAGCTGATTTGCACATAAGAACCGAAGTGCAATTTTTGCTAATGTAGTCAGTTGTTCGTAGTAGCCGCATCTTGCTTAGTGTAGGTTCGGCTCTCCTGGTCTCTTCCTACTACCCACAGCCTTGGGAGGGTCATTTGCCTAGATTTTAAGGTAATCTTCTGGACCCTCAAGGTATTCGCTTTGAACTGGTAAAGAATTCTGGTCTCAGGAGGGGACAGCCGAATCATAGGTTAAATCATACTTATCACTGGCAGAGCTAGGAGTTGGGGCTCCCTCCCAATGAGCTGTTTAACTCATCTGCATCACAATTATTCCTGAAACTTGACCTATCATCATCAAGTTGGCTTAGGTTGAAATCCATTTTACGTGCTTTCTGGCTTTCAGGGCCTGAATTTTATTTGCCAGGTTAGCTCCTGAATTTAGTAAAGTAGCTCTTTTTCTTTAAAGTCACTGGAGGCAAAAAAAAAAAAAAAAAAAAAAGCCATAGTGCTTCTTGCAGAGAACAGGCGGGTTGTGCAAGGTTGAGAGCTGTTAAGAGCCAGCAGCCTGAGCTCTTCACAGATTCCTGAGCTGTTCTTTCTTGTGTTTATGTTGAGTGAAAGTTTGTTTTCAGTGGCTGTAGCTGGTGCCACTGACTCTGAGTTAGAGTAAGCCCTCTGGTCTCAGGTTTCCCCTCTGCAAAGTGAGCTGGACGAAAGGTTATCTCAGGTCCCTTTCGACTCTGCACTGTCACCTTGAATTCACACACACAGTTGGCACAGGGCCCTCATTTTCTGCCCAAAGGCATAGAGAAGGCTGGTCCGAATCCTTGCATGTCTTGAACACAGTACAAACATCCTAAACTATTTGTATTTTCTTTCGTAGACTCCACAGAAAGTGCAACAGTGATGGAGTACATGAGCACTGGAAGTGACAATAAAGAAGAAATCGATTTATTAATTAAACATTTAAACATGTCTGAGGTGATAGACATTATGGAAAATCTTTATGTAAATGAAGAGCCGGCAGTGTACGAACCTGGTCTGATGACCATGTGTCAAGACAGCAATCAAAACGAGGAGCGTTCCGAGTCTCTGCTGCTTAGTGGCCAAGAGGTGCCTTGGTTGTCATCGGTCAGATACGGAACTGTGGAGGATTTGCTTGCTTTTGCAAACCACATATCCAACACTGCTAAGCATTTTTATGGACACCGACCACAAGAATCTGGCATTTTATTAAATATGGTATGTTTTCTTCTGCTCAGTTGAGTGCTGTGTGCACAGCTTTACTAACTCAGCTTCGTTTAATGCAGAGTGGCACTTGAACTTGGCTTAGACTGGCTGCCAGGTATGATTTTTAGAAACGTAATTATCACTAAGAATCACCTCCATGTTAAAGATACAAAAAAAGGTCTTCATTAAGAGTCCCATTTAAAGAGTCTTGACTATATTTTAGTAGTAGTCTACAAATAGGTAATGAAGAGAAATATATCCTATTTTAACAGTTCACTTAAAGTCTCATCAGTTGTGCAGAAGAGAAAGGCTTAATGAGAATGCGGTGTCTGAGAGGGGAATAAACACTTTGTCTCTAACTAATATTCTTGAAGGCTGAATTATTTGCTCCTTGTTGCAACTTGAAATGTCATACTGGCTACTATATGTATACTTGAAATGTATGCTGACTACTGTAACTTCTTGCAAAAATGTAGTTTGTAGGCAGTGAATAGCTATCCACAGATTCACTCTCTTTAATTGGCAAAGTATGAATGACAAATGATACGTTTGCTTAGTTATCCCAAGTATGCAAGTAATTCAAAATAATGTGGCAACACTTTGTTGCCACAGTAGTAGATCAGGTGATGTGTTTAGGTGTGCCTGGGATTCTGTCAGGCTTTTAGTATGTCAGAGGTGAATGTGGGTGCTGGCTAAAGGTAATCTAATTTTTTTAAAAAGAACAATTTGCGAAGGAGTAGGTGGTAACTTGCAAAACATGTTTATGGATGAAAGTGACTCCCTTTTCTTTGGTGTATCTGAATGGCAAAATGGCTAGTGTTGAGGGGATGCAGTTCTAAATGAGTGAAGAGTCCGGACAAAGTACTTGATTATTTTGTTTTGCTTTGTTTCTGCATACCACACTCATTTAATTAAAAACAACACAGTAATTTAGGTCAGCTATGTAGTGAATTGTTTTGTTAGAAGCCAGTTGAGTTCAATATGGAACAAGATTACCTTTTGCATTGTGGTGTGACTTGTTTTGGTCTGGATATACCAACCTGTATTTAAGAGTCTGCTAAAGTACTTTACCTTCAGAATATTACTTTTTTTTATAAATGGGAAGTAATAATTTGAATTAGGAGCAATACTTGGTTTGTTTAGCTAAAGGATAGGTAGAGAACTTTGGGTCAAAGTAATATATATGTCTGTAATGAGAAACATAATTATGTATTTCTCTCATTTTTTACATATTTGTTACAATGAGTATCTTAAATGAAAAATTTCGGAATAAACAAATGGTTGTTACTCATTAATATGCAGAGATTTAAGTATATTTGGCCATTCCCCTGACTGATAAGAGATGGGCTACAGAGCTACACTGGGAAAGTACAGAAAGAAATTCAGGAAAATTATAAGGAATGCAAAGAAAGAGGCTCCTGAAGTTTTTGAGAAGTGGGACCAGAAAATCTAATGTGGAAAGGGAGAGAAACTAAGACATTCATTAAAAGGAAGAGAAGATTTTATCAGCAAAGGGTGAGAGTAAAATGTCATTACCTGCCACGAGCCAACGCTCTGTGAATGAACAAGTGCATAATGAAGGAGAAAATTTCACAATAGGATATATCATAAAGGCAGGGATCTTAAAAACTTAAAAAAAATTTTTATTTAAAGAAATGATCAGGAATATAAAATATAAAATAAGACTTAAAAACACTGGAATAAGAAGAGCTCCTTAAAGCGCACAGGAATACAGACCTGGCTCCACCAGGCAAATAGACCCAGTGGTCGCTGGCTGTGAAGTGCCGGGTTACGTAGCTCAGCTCTGCGGTTGACTGTCCTGTCACTGACGTTAAAGATCAGATACATCCCCTGACTGCTAGTAACCCATCAGAGCTCTGAGCTTCATAAATAATGGCCTGGGAATGTCACCTCTGATCACAGCCAACCCGAGACAGGACAGTGAAGGACGCAGGGTTTGCTTTTGACTCCCGTTTATCCCCAGTGGTGCTCTTGGAACCGCCTGTTTTGAAGACCTTTCTCTTCCTATCATCCTCTTCCCACTGCCTTATCAACACTTGACTCTTCTGGGCTTACTTTGCTGCCGTCTGTCTCTTGGCTTTGGAAATAACAGCTAATTATCCCACACAGGTTGGTTCCAAGGTAAAATCCATCTATACAATATATACACACAAGAGGGAAAACTTTCATTTGCTAGGACATCTGTAGCAGAACAGGTGCGTTTCCAGGAACTAGAGACGCAGCGTTGAGCAGTCTGTGCCCCTGGGAGGCGCTGCGGGTTGCATGCAGGAGGCAGGTGAGAAAGCCATCGTAGTACAATACGCTACTCTCGCTCTGAGAATCTCACAGCCACGAGTGTGGGTAGAGGGAAGGGAGAATGTCAGCACGGCCTCCCAAGAAGGATTGCTGCCTAAGCCAAGGTCTGAAACGTGGAGTTGGAGTCAGCCAGATGAAGTGGGGAGTGTTCACAATGAGGGGAACGGCATGTGCCGGGGCCTGGTGGCACCGGTGTGTTGAGGCAGCCAAGAACCACAGTGCCATAGAGTTAATTAGACAGGATGGAGAACCAGGAATTACAAAAATATCCTGAAGCATAGGGATGTTGGGTGGTAATTTGTGTGTGTGTAAGTATGCACTGTTTTTCTAAAATATTTATTAAAGATTTTGCTATTATCCAACAAGACCTGGGGAAGAAGCTTCAGGAGACGAACCTAGGAATGGCTTTGTGTAAGAGCGCTACGGTCTATGCTGACTCACGACCTGAGCCGGGGATGAATAATCTAAAATGGGTCCCAAACACTCGAGTCTCCGTGGTTTTACGGAGAGCTGAAGGGCCCTGAAGGATTTACTCATAGCTGTGGGTGTGAGATGCTGAAGACGTTCCTTAGGAGTTAGTCATGGAGTCATGGCTTCCCCACCTTCTTCTTTTAAGGTTGAAAAAACCTTAAAGATACTTGAGTCCAGCCCTCTGTCTGATACTCGAACCACGCCATTCGTCTTGTCCAATAATTGGTGGAGAATTTTGATCTGTGCTTGAAGATCTGGGATCAGGAGCTCATCCCATCCTGGGGCATCGAGTTGCATATTTGCTGAGTTCTGACTGTAAGAAAATTCTTCCTTATATGGAACTGAAAATCCATCTCTGATCTCTTAGTCCGAGTCCTACTTTTTTGGCCATAAAAAAGGTGCGCCTGATGCATAGTCGTGAAGCCTGCACACCTTTGAGTGAATCGAATCGCCTAGGTGTGGAGCCCAGCTCTGAAACGGATTAGCTGTGTGACCTGGGGCTAGTTCTTTGCTCCTTTATGCTTCAGTTTACCCATCAGTAAAATGGGTAACATCCTAGCACTTACTCCATAGGGTTGTTTTGGGGAACAAATATAAACACACTTGCAATGTGTGACCTTCTTGCACACAGCAAGTGTTTAATGAACGTGAGCCATCGTGGTAGTTGTTGCGTACAGTTGTTATTTCTTGTCCTTACGGCAGTCGTTCCAATATTTTAAAAATTGTGTGTTCCCCCGATCGTCTCACTTCTTTCGTGAAAATTTGTGTTGTAGTGTTATCTTTCCTCGTCACCCGGGTAGTACCCTCCAAACTCAATCCTACATCAATGCTCGTGTTACAGCCCAGACTTTGAACATGGGGACACATCTGTTGTGGCCAGCGGAGTAGGACCGCATCAGCTTTGCCTTTGTTCTAGATAGCATGCCTGCGTTAGTGGGACCCAAGATCACTCCTGTCTCCTAGCAGTCATATCACACACAGGCCACTTACGGAATTTGTTCTTGCTAAAATACCTAAGAATTTTTCTTAATTGCTGCTCTAGGGCCCAGGTTAGCATAGATGACAGCGATCTGGATGAGGAAATAGGAAGTTTGTTTATAATGTCTGCATTTAAAGATGGCTTTGGTACGTCGAAGAATTGGCAGAGATAAACAACATAGAGTTCCCTAAGATTGATTGGTGGGTCCTTAGAAAGAAGAAAAAAAGGCATCTCAAATGCACATAGAGACAGTCCGAGACTAGAGGAAGAACCA
>NW_012150285.1:6549954-6551759 GCF_000956105.1 Propithecus coquereli
AAAAAAAAAAAAGAAAAAGCCATAGTGCTTCTTGCAGAGAACAGGCGGGTTGTGCAAGGTTGAGAGCTGTTAAGAGCCAGCAGCCTGAGCTCTTCACAGATTCCTGAGCTGTTCTTTCTTGTGTTTATGTTGAGTGAAAGTTTGTTTTCAGTGGCTGTAGCTGGTGCCACTGACTCTGAGTTAGAGTAAGCCCTCTGGTCTCAGGTTTCCCCTCTGCAAAGTGAGCTGGACGAAAGGTTATCTCAGGTCCCTTTCGACTCTGCACTGTCACCTTGAATTCACACACACAGTTGGCACAGGGCCCTCATTTTCTGCCCAAAGGCATAGAGAAGGCTGGTCTGAATCCTTGCATGTCTTGAACACAAGTACAAACATCCTAAACTATTTGTATTTTCTTTCGTAGACTCCACAGAAAGTGCAACAGTGATGGAGTACATGAGCACTGGAAGTGACAATAAAGAAGAAATCGATTTATTAATTAAACATTTAAACATGTCTGAGGTGATAGACATTATGGAAAATCTTTATGTAAATGAAGAGCCGGCAGTGTACGAACCTGGTCTGATGACCATGTGTCAAGACAGCAATCAAAACGAGGAGCGTTCCGAGTCTCTGCTGCTTAGTGGCCAAGAGGTGCCTTGGTTGTCATCGGTCAGATACGGAACTGTGGAGGATTTGCTTGCTTTTGCAAACCACATATCCAACACTGCTAAGCATTTTTATGGACACCGACCACAAGAATCTGGCATTTTATTAAATATGGTATGTTTTCTTCTGCTCAGTTGAGTGCTGTGTGCACAGCTTTACTAACTCAGCTTCGTTTAATGCAGAGTGGCACTTGAACTTGGCTTAGACTGGCTGCCAGGTATGATTTTTAAAAACGTAATTATCACTAAGAATCACCTCCATGTTAAAGATACAAAAAAAGGTCTTCATTAAGAGTCCCATTTAAAGAGTCTTGACTATATTTTAGTAGTAGTCTACAAATAGGTAATGAAGAGAAATATATCCTATTTTAACAATTCACTTAAAATCTCATCAGTTGTGCAGAAGAGAAAGGCTTAATGAGAATGCGGTGTCTGAGAGGGGAATAAACACTTTGTCTGTAACTAATATTCTTGAAGGCTGAATTATTTGCTCCTTGTTGCAACTTGAAATGTCATACTGGCTACTATATGTATACTTGAAATGTATACTGACTACTGTAACTTCTTGCAAAAATGTAGTTTGTAGGCAGTGAATAGCTATCCACAGATTCACTCTCTTTAATTGGCAAAGTATGAATGACAAATGATACGTTTGCTTAGTTATCCCAAGTATGCAAGTAATTCAAAATAATGTGGCAACACTTTGTTGCCACAGTAGTAGATCAGGTGATGTGTTTAGGTGTGCCTGGGATTCTGTCAGGCTTTTAGTATGTCAGAGGTGAATGTGGGTGCTGGCTAAAGGTAATCTAATTTTTTTAAAAAGAACAATTTGCGAAGGAGTAGGTGGTAACTTGCAAAACATGTTTATGGATGAAAGTGACTCCCTTTTCTTTGGTGTATCTGAATGGCAAAATGGCTAGTGTTGAGGGGATGCAGTTCTAAATGAGTGAAGAGTCCGGACAAAGTACTTGATTATTTTGTTTTGCTTTGTTTCTGCATACCACACTCATTTAATTAAAAACAACACAGTAATTTAGGTCAGCTATGTAGTGAATTGTTTTGTTAGAAGCCAGTTGAGTTCAATATGGAACAAGATTACCTTTTGCATTGTGGTGTGACTTGTTTTGGTCTGGATATACCAACCTGTATTTAAGAGTC
>NW_012150285.1:6551809-6552340 GCF_000956105.1 Propithecus coquereli
CTTGAGTAATCCTGAAACCATCCTCCCCGCCCCCCTGCCATCCTTGGAAAAATTGTCTTCCATGAAAACGGTCCCTGGTGCCAAACAGGCTGGGGACGGCTGCTCTGACACGGTGGTGAAATGGTCACCGATGAGTGGCAGCTGCAAGTTCTTACCCAGTGAGAGGAAGCTCCATTCTTACAAAGAAAATATTGCTATTTGAATGGTAACTTGCTATTAAAATCTGCGTTGAGCATAAATTATATGCTATTCCTTTATACATGTAATAATAACATACCACTCAGTAGCATAAATCTTTCAGCCAAGGAAATTGTATATCTTCTTTGAACACTCTTTTAAAGAAGATGTTAGATTCTTGATCTTCCTACCAGCCCGTCTTGTCGTGGAACATGCAGCTGCCATTTTATCACCGATGGATTCAGGAGCAGACACTTCGGCGTGACTTGCCTAGTGACCTTTGGGCCACGGATAGGAAGCTGTCACTGATATTCAGACCTAGCATGTATCTTCTACAGCATTAAACTAAAAGAT
>NW_012150285.1:6552390-6554880 GCF_000956105.1 Propithecus coquereli
CAGCTCTGAAACGGATTAGCTGTGTGACCTGGGGCTAGTTCTTTGCTCCTTTATGCTTCAGTTTACCCATCAGTAAAATGGGTAACATCCTAGCACTTACTCCATAGGGTTGTTTTGGGGAACAAATATAAACACACTTGCAATGTGTGACCTTCTTGCACACAGCAAGTGTTTAATGAACGTGAGCCATCGTGGTAGTTGTTGCGTACAGTTGTTATTTCTTGTCCTTACGGCAGTCGTTCCAATATTTTAAAAATTGTGTGTTCCCCCGATCGTCTCACTTCTTTCGTGAAAATTTGTGTTGTAGTGTTATCTTTCCTCGTCACCCGGGTAGTACCCTCCAAACTCAATCCTACATCAATGCCCGTGTTACAGCCCAGACTTTGAACATGGGGACACATCTGTTGTGGCCAGCGGAGTAGGACCGCATCAGCTTTGCCTTTGTTCTAGATAGCATGCCTGCGTTAGTGGGACCCAAGATCACTCCTGTCTCCTAGCAGTCATATCACACACAGGCCACTTACGGAATTTGTTCTTGCTAAAATACCTAAGAATTTTTCTTAATTGCTGCTCTAGGGCCCAGGTTAGCATAGATGACAGCGATCTGGATGAGGAAATAGGAAGTTTGTTTATAATGTCTGCATTTAAAGATGGCTTTGGTACGTCGAAGAATTGGCAGAGATAAACAACATAGAGTTCCCTAAGATTGATTGGTGGGTCCTTAGAAAGAAGAAAAAAAGGCATCTCAAATGCACATAGAGACAGTCCGAGACTAGAGGAAGAACCAAGGACTCAGCAGAACTGCAAGCTGTCAGGACTGGCAGCTGGAAGTTCAGGTCCCATCATCAGAGGAGCCCTGGGGAAATCGTGGGACATGTCCGGGGGGGAGGCGGGGGAGGGGCCCAGGATGCACAGGTGAGGAAACTTGCAGTAGTTCACGTAAAGAAGAGAAGGCTAAGGTGTGCTCAGTAAGTATGTAAACATATAAATAACTGGGTTATTTTAGTCACCAGGCTTTTAATAACTGGGTTTTCATCATACCTCAGCTTTAATTGTAGCCTTATGGAAGAAAGAAGACTCTTACCCAAAGACTAGGAGCTGTGGCTTTGGGGTCAGACAGACCTGAGTTCGAATCCTAGCTCTGACAGCAACTAGCAAAGTAGCCAGTTTCTTCATCTGTGAGATGGAGATGAGAACAGCACTCGCCTCAGAGGCTCGCTGTGGGCTCTGATGAGCCAGTGTGTTGAAGTGCCGAGCACCGTGCCGTGATTACTCACAGCTCTCAAGGTACGCTGCTGTTGTCATGCTTGGCCGTCTTGGACGGGGTGGGCGGATACTGGGTCAGGTTGGGTTATAACAGATTTAGGCTGGACGAAACTTTCATGGAGCGGACGTAAACACTGAGTGGATAACTGCAGGGCGTGCTGAAGTCGGGTCTATAAATATTAAGTAACAAGAAGGGGGCAGGAAACACGTGTGACTGAGTGCCCTGAGTAGGGTTCTGTCTAAACGTGAAAAGGGACCACACTCACTGCGTTTCCAGCATGCTGCAAAAAGAGGCCCCCGGCAACTAGAGGTGGCACGCTTCTTGAAGTCATATTTCAAACAAAGCAAAACTGTGATCTGTATTGACCGTATCCTCTCCAGGGCCCGTGCCGGGTCCCACACAGCAGAAGCACTCAGTAAATATTTAGTTTTTAACTATAGTGACTTCACATTTCCAGGCGTAAAAGTTATTCTCTGCTTCATTCCCTAATAGTGGACACATCTGTTCGTGAGATGTGTAGCTAAAATTAGCCGTGATGGCGCTGGATGAATGGTCCCTACAGTCACTGCAGCTACTCCTACGGCCGCAGCCCGAGCGTGGAGTCCCATCCATGCATCTGCATGTGAATCAGGAGTTCATTCTTTTCCCATGTGGTGGATTCGGGAATTTGGCTCCTGTTCCCCTGCAGCCCCTGTGTACTTGAAATAACTCAAGGTCTCACTCCTTCGTCCAGGTTGGAGTGCAGTGGCATCGTAATAGCTCACTGCAGCCTTGAACTCCTGGGCTCAAGCAAACCTCCCTCCTCGGCCTCCTGAGTAGCTAGTAGGACTACAGGCATGCACCACCATGCCAGACTCATTTTTAAAATTTTTTTTGTAGAAATGAGTCTCGCGGTGTTGCCCAGGCTACTCTTAAACTCCTGGCCTCAAGCCATCCTCCTACCTCAGCCTCCTGAAGTGCTGGGATTATAGGCATGAGCCACCAAGGCTGGCCCTTGGATAGTTTTATAATTCCTGAATTCATAATCTGAAGCTGTAGTATTATAGATTACGTTTAGGAAAAACTGGTATTCCTGAGACTCTTTATGCCTTGAAAGAACTCTTTAGGCATTCTATAGGCACATTCCAGATTATATTTTCTGTGGACTACCGTATTAATTTGTTTTAAATTTCATTATAATTATTTTTCTTCTTAATTTGTTTCCTCTTTTAAAATGGAGATAC
>NW_012150285.1:6572845-6574820 GCF_000956105.1 Propithecus coquereli
GCGTGACTTGCCTAGTGACCTTTGGGCCACGGATAGGAAGCTGTCACTGATATTCAGACCTAGCATGTATCTTCTACAGCATTAAACTAAAAGATGGGCTTAACTCAGTGTCCTTAGGAAATTAAAGGGAAGCTTGTTTAAGATTATGAACTGCATATGCCGCAGGGCAAGGGCTGGGAAACAAATTACTCTCCAGGTCCTGTTACTAGAGGGCCTTTCCTGCGGAGGGTGTATTTCCATGCCACTGGTGCTGAGAGAGCTGATTTTCTGATAGATCCACAAACAGGCGCCTCCACTGGAAGACATTGCAGACGACTGCAGTCCAGGCATGAGAGAGCTGATAGAAGCTGCCCTGGAGAGGAACCCCAACCACCGCCCGAGAGCAGCAGACCTACTAAAACATGAAGCCCTGAACCCCCCCAGAGAGGACCAGCCACGTTGTCAGAGTCTGGACTCTGCCCTCTTTGAGCGCAAGAGGCTGCAGAGTAGGAAGGAGCTGGAACTTCCGGAGAACATTGCCGGTAGGGATACCCTGCTGTGTGCATGCCCTTTCTTTCCCTTCTTTTTCTGTCCTCATCAAACCTCTGATGTATTTCATAGTTGATAAAAGCACTTGGAGAAAAAGCAAGTTATTTCTTGAGTACCATACATTGTTTGAGAAATTTGGGGAAGAATATTAACAAGAGCATTTAAAAAGAAAAAAAAAAGATTGGCTAACTTACCACCAAATTATAACAGATTTTCAGTGCAAATTTAGGGAATATAGTCATTAGAAATTGCCTCTGACTTGCTTTGTTAAAACTTGCTTTATTGCAACATTTGGCTGCAAAAACAAATTGAGCGTGATAGTTTTGCTGTTGGTAAAGCATGGAGTTTTGCTTAATTCACTTATGGTAAACCGCTCCAGTCCTTGGCTGGAAACATCATGGCACTGCCCTGCACAGATAAAAGACTGAGTTTGAAGTCGACTTGCATTTCCATCTCCCTCTGCTTAAAATCTCTTTGCTGGCTGTGAACCTTTCCCATTTAAGAAAGTTGCATGCATTCCAGGAGCATTGACTATGTGTGGAGAGGGGTTTCCATTTTTTTAAAACTATCCGTGGCATTCTTAATCCATTTAGGTCCAAACCTGGATGTCAAGCCTGGAACACTTGTTTGCATTTTTCTGCTGCTTCTCTGGCTTTTCTGTATTTAAAGAGAACCATCTGGGCTCTTGGAAAATATGTCAGGATTTCTAATTAATTTCTTGTCTTCATGGACTCCTGTTTGAACTCTTGGTCTGTATGTCACATTACACGAACTTGCCCATAGTATTCAAAGACCAAGCTTTAGAGCTTCAACACTGTTTCATTAGGCCCTGAAAGATTTCTTTGCAGGCAGAACAGATATTTATTATTTGACACATTCTCTCATCCTCATTTTTTATTTTTTCTGTCTTTCCCTTTTCAGATGCTTCATGTACCGGAAGCACTGAGGAATCCGAGATGCTCAAGAGACAGCGTTCTCTCTACATAGACCTCGGAGCCCTGGCTGGCTATTTCAACCTTGTTCGGGGTCCCCCGACACTTGAATATGGCTGAACAATGGTGCGTTTGCTCTAAACTGGGACAGCATTTATCTCCTGGAAGTTGGTTCTGCTGACTCTACCTGGTGGCTCTGTATAGTGAATTATGCCATTTATTAGGGGACAGTGTGGCTCCGATGACTCATGAATGTGACTCTATTTAATTTGTGAAGCTACTCTGGTGTAGACCAGGTCTCAAGGTTCTCATTTCTCAGTTGGTGTGACTCTAAGGAAAGAAGTCGAGAGTTCAGAGAAGGATCATTTCTGCTGACTGATTCCATTCACTGTGTACTTTGCTCAAAATTTTAAAAATACCAATCACAAGGATACTATATTAGCCAAAATTACTATTCTTGGTTCTTATTTAAGTATAGGATCTTCATTTAACTCAGAATAGTTGTTTTGTGTATA
>NW_012150285.1:6574870-6576989 GCF_000956105.1 Propithecus coquereli
AAAAAAAAAAAAAGAAAGTTCTTATTTTCTTCTGAGTCTGCTTGGTTTTCCCTTTGTAAGTTAACACAGAATCATCACATACCCGCACAGTCTCTTTCTCTGTCTAATAAACGTGCTGAGAGGTGAAGGGCTCAATCCCGACATCAGGGAGTCCTGACATGCAGGTCCTGTTGCTCAGGAGCCCAGGCCTGAGGGTGCAGAACTCTCAGCCTCGCGTTGGTCCCACCAGGGCTGTTCTGTGCCTTCTAGGCTGCCAGCCCGAAGAGCGCTTGGACGTCATGCCCTGATGCCCCGTCCTGGCTGTTCTGGGTCTTGTAGAGCTTGAGGAAACAGGAGCTCTGGGCCATAAAGCTCTGGGTATCTGCCTGAGGGTAGCATCTGGCCACCAGGCTGGACAGGGGGCTGCCATCCCCAAATGCTGCCCACGTGTCAATCCCACGCAACCCGTAGAGCCACCTGTGCACAGCTACTGCTGGTTACACCAACAGAAAACGCTTTGCCTAATCCTTACTTTACCGAAGGGGCAGGGCGAGGAAGGAGGTGGATGTCCTCTGTTCACAGTAATACCCACTGCATTTCCCTTTTCTCTTTTAATTTACTCGATGATGGTAGTAACACTTAACACGAGATCTACCCTCTTAATACGTTTGCTAGTGTACATTACTGTTGACTGTAGCTACAACATTGTGCATTTACTTTTCACTTTGTGTTTATGTTTAGTGAGAAAGTCTTCAGGATCCAAATGCTCTGTCTCTGCTGCAGGGAAAGTTTGAGAACAAGGAGCTCAGTTTAGCCTGTTTGCTGAGAGAAAGGAAGCCAGTCCGGAAGTGTGTTGTGGGAAGGAGTTGAGCAGGGTTAGGGTGGGGAAACAGGGCAATTTCCCCAGTTTTTGTAAGCCGGTTCTCTACTTACTGACTTTGAAATATGCTGGGAACACTAACCCCCTTCTCCATGATCACCTGATACAATATATTAATACAAACTGTTCAAAGCTACATACTGATAGTTCGATTATTAGCTGCTGTATGTCTGCACCGCCACGAATACAGATCGCTGGCCACCAGTGTTCGCTATCTTTCGCTTTCTTTTCTAAGTTTAGAAACAAACACTTCTTAGGGAAACTATTTATAAAACCAGCCCTGCTTATTCAGAATTGACTCATGAAACCAAATGAACTTACACAGTGTTCACATGCATGAATTTAATGCATATTATGTTATATGCATGCATTTAATATGTAGTCACTGGACTGCATGGCAGGTAGAAATAAGAGGTATTGATAGAAATTACTCTTTAGGGTCATTTTTACAACATTACACGTTAGTTTTCAAGTTCTTCCTTTCCAAGAGATTGGTGTTAATAGACCGTAGACTTCTGCCACCTTTTATCACCACAGATAATAGAGGTTTAGCAATTTAATGACAGACGAGTGAGGAGATATGTTTGCAGTATCCATTTAAATGTTAGGAACTGGTGTTTTCATAGAAAAATTAGCTACACCTGATCAGCGCTTTGCAGCCCCTGAGGAGTGGCAGTCCCAGGCAGGTTCCGGGTTCCAGGCTGGTTTGCTGCCGTATCAACCATGTGTTCAGTCTGTAGAAGAAGGTGTTCTTTGTCAGACTGCAGGGACGCCTCCAGCCAAAGCTGCCTTGGTTCCCAGAGAACACCTGCATTTTTCTCCTTAGCCTCAGGGAACACAACGTGACATTCTCTTCTGAAGGGACGCAGTGTGCAATAAATATGATCGAGATTTCTGGAACTGAATTAGGGAAATGGAAACCCAGACAAATGAAGGGAATCAGGCTGATGTTTCCATCTTTTTCAGATTTACATGAGCCCAGAGGTAATTCTATGCAGGGGCCATTCAACCAAAGCAGACATCTACAGCCTGGGGGCCACGCTTATCCACATGCAGACGGGCACCCCGCCCTGGGTGAAGCGCTACCCTCGCTCGGCCTACCCCTCCTACCTGTACATAGTAAGTGTGGTCAACCCCGGCTGGGGCGGGGGGGTGAGTTCCACCTACTGTGGGCAGGGGAGGGGGCTGCCCTTCATCCTGTAACACGGGCGTCCCCAACCTATGGTGAGTTGTATAATTATTTCATTATATATTACAATG
>NW_012150285.1:6577039-6580782 GCF_000956105.1 Propithecus coquereli
GGATGAGTAACAGCTATGCGGACTAACAGGTTCACACGTTTGAATAGAAACGCGTCAACCTGCAGGCACGGTTCCTATTTACGCAATCTTTATTTTCAGCCTTTTGGTCGCTGCAGTCATGCTGCCTTAGATAAATCATTTTTTAAGTTCTGTTTGGCAACGAATTACTCACGAGTAGATGGAAATATGACCAGGTCTGACCAGGGACGTGTGTCTGTTACATGCTTTCTCTGACTTGCTCAAGCTCTAAATATAGTCTCCGTACAGTGTTACGATGACTCAGTGGCATCAATTTCAAGCACTGTGTATAAAAATGCTTCGAACATAACCAGCTTCCAAATGGGGGTGGGGGAGGGTCTTAGGAAAAGCCAACTTTACTGAAATTCTCACCCTCCTGCATTTTGCATTTTGTTGCAGGTCATCACTCCCCAAAACGGACGCTACCAAATAGACTCTGATGTTCTCCTGATCCCCTGGAAACTGACTTACAGGGATATTGGCTCCGGTTTCATTCCTCGAGGGGCCTTTGGAAAAGTGTACTTGGCACAAGATATGAAGACAAAGAAAAGGATGGCGTGTAAACTGGTATGTGTTTTCTAGCCAGACACCGCACTGCATGTTTGGCGTTCTGACTTTTGTGTGTTCATCTGCATTAACCAAAGGTTCTCACCCTTTCACTGCATCTTATCTAGCAGTGCTTTGCCCCAGAACATTCGTTTCTCTGGATTTGCTTGCTACCTGGGGCCATTCAGCCCCTAAATCTCTGCTTAGGAGCCTAGTTGATTTTAATCTAGATGGTTAAAAGGCAAGTGCTTATTTAGCACTGACTTAATGTGGAAGGGAGCTGCCCTGCAGTGTAAGAGCAAATCTGTGTGCTGCTGCTTTCCTCCCACCCACTGGGGAGGGGGCCAGGCAGAGAAACAGAAACTGAACAGGAGAAAGTCTTCTCAGGACTGCAGATTTAAAGGGCTGAATTTAAATATACCAATTATTGAAAAGACCCCATCCTGTCTTATTAAACAGTAACTGCTAAGGTGCTGCCACTTTGGAAAACTGTATCTACCTAAGCTGAGCATTTACACGCCCTGCGACCCAACAGTTCTTCTCCTATAGGTGCACTCAACAGAGGCATGTCCACGTGGGCCCCCAAAACTGAAAGCTATTAATATGTACTAGCATGTTCATATCAGCACGATTTGCAACTTGAAACCTCCCAGATGCTGGAATAGGATATATTTACACAGTGGAGTACTGGGCAGCAAAGAGAATACATGATTTACAGCTATAATAGTGTAGATGAATTTTATAACCATTATGTTGAGTCAAAACAGCCAGACACACAAAAAAGATCTACTATATTAGATTCCATTATGTAAAGGACAGAAACAGGCGAAACAAACCCATGCTACTGAATGTCAGGACAGTGGATTCTCTTGGGGAACAGTGACTAGGAAGTGGTTTCTTGGGTGCTAGTAGGGTTCTGTTTTTTGATTTAGATGGAGGTTACATTTGTACGTTCAGTTGATGATTCACCGAGTTTGACATCATTGTTACACTTTTATGTATATCTATTTTGCTTTAATTAAATTTTTTAAAAGTGCAGCAAATGAAAATACACTCACTTTCGATTTGACAAAAATAAAAAAATAATTGCTGAATATTATGTCTCAGTCTCTCATATCATAATTAAAAGACCAACAATATGTTGGCTTCATTTATTCCTTTGTAAAGATTTGCTAGACTATCTGTTGTTAAAAGGAAAAAAACAAGAAGAACTATAGTAAGCCATTTGAAGCTTTCATTTAGAGGATACATGTTCAAATTGTTTTTAAAAATCTGGGGGCGTTTTGCGAAGATTTACAACCACAGTGTCCTGTTTTTCAGTTTCACCCCCCAAAAGCCAGGGAATATACAATAGCTTTATGGGTTTGGTTTCCTTGTAGTCCTTATATTTAACTTGTAAATTGCATTTTTTCTTAAAAAAGAAAAACATATGGATGATCAAAAACCCCAAACACATCAAAAGGATAAGATCCCCTTCCTTGAGGCAACTACTGTATGTGGGTTCTTCTGTACTCTTCACAGAAATTTCCATGCAAATGTGTGTGTTCAGTTTAAAAACTTTATACAAATGGGCATATAAAATATGTACTTCTGCCTCTTGCGTTTTTCACCTAACACTATATTTTAGAGATATTTCCAAGTCTATCTGCAATGAAAGTGCTACTTCTTTCTTTATTACTAACTACCTGATTTTCCGTGAGAAGAATGGCTCACTGGTGCTTATTTTAAGTGCATTGCTAGAGTATGAACTATGGGACCAAAGACTTCATTTTATCTCACAACAAGTTGACATGTTGAAAATACATCCTAAAGTCTAAGTGCCTTGGAAATTTTGTGTCTAAGAGGAAATTCTCTCTGTTTTGATTCATTCATGATTTTACAACTTTGGTTGGATTTCTATACTCTAAATTAAAATAATACTTCACTATACTGTTTTTTTTATTTTCTTGTTTTGAATTTTTTACGTAAAGCTGATACCATGTAAAGGCAGATCTGAGGCGAACGTTATTGTAACTGGGCGGTCTAGTGTCACGCAGGTCACGTTTATGTATTCACGTTTGTGCATTGACCTATATTACGTATTTCTAAGATTACTTAGCATCTTGCTCATATTTCTGTGTTCCAGATCCCAGTAGATCAATTCAAGCCATCCGATGTGGAAATCCAGGCTTGCTTCCGGCACGAAAACATCGCTGAGTTATATGGCGCAGTCCTGTGGGGCGAGACTGTCCATCTCTTCATGGAAGCAGGAGAGGGAGGGTCTGTTCTGGAGAAACTGGAGAGCTGTGGACCAATGAGGGAATTTGAAATTATTTGGGTGACAAAGCATGTTCTTAAGGGACTTGATTTTCTACACTCAAAGAAAGTGATTCACCATGATATTAAACGTGAGTGTCTCTGGATGTGGGCCTTTTGGCTCAAAGAGACTAGTTAGAAGGCAGTGGGCTTCTCCTTGCCATCTGAAGACCCCCAGCGGCAGGGAGGATTGGGGCCGGGCCCAGCTTCTCTGAACACGCTGAGACGTGTCATTACACAAGCATTCAGTGACTCCTTCCCAGGAGTCAGATGTGGTGGAGAAATAGGCAAGAGAGACCCACTGTGACCCTTAACAGCGAGGGCTGAATTGGGACTCGCACAGCTTTTACTGGGGAAAACACTTTGTCTTAGCAAAGTGGCTTGATTATAGCATGCGCACGTCTCAGAATTTGAAACCCGAGCCCTTTGAGCGTCACTGATGGACGTGATCATTTACACCCACATCGGCGGAACCCCTGACTGATCTGAAGTTGATTTTCATCCAAACTCTCACCAGAAACCATCCTCCTCTTTTGAATGGGATACACCCCTCCCACTAGGGAAAGCATTTTATTCTTTTCTGATTTGGGACTCATTATTGTTTTAGATAACATTTTCACTTTAGGTATGAGTATATAGAAAATTTTATTCTAAAAATGTTCTTCTCATCACAGCCAGCAACATTGTTTTCATGTCCACAAAAGCTGTGTTGGTGGATTTTGGCCTAAGTGTTCAAATGACTGAAGATATCTATTTTCCTAAGGACCTCCGAGGAACAGAGGTAATTATAGCCACACAAAAATGGTTACCATTAAGAGTGAAAAGAAAAAAATATTCGAGAATTACCATGGGAAAGAAGGACAAAGAGCTGAAAGAAAATCATT
>NW_012150285.1:6581384-6583029 GCF_000956105.1 Propithecus coquereli
CCTCAAGTCGTGAACACAAAAAATCTTATTTGAAGATAGAAAATATTTATAATATTTATCTCATCTGCAATGCAAACAAAATAGAACAAGGAAGCCTTTACTGAATCTAAATGAGATGCTGTGAAATGCCTTCATGAGCTTCCAAAAAGTACATTTAATGTAGCATTCCCGACACTGTGCTGACTGGTTGGTTGATGTCGCGAGCATCTGCCGAGCGCCTGCTGTGTGGCAGGCTGCTGCGAGCACCAGGGAGATGCAGGGGACAGAGCCAATGAGGACTGTGCCTCGGTGGTACTCCAGCACTCCCCACTCTTTGGCGGGAGGACCTATTTTAAATTTACCTGAATGACTGAAAGAGTGACAGTTTGGGTCACAGCAGGTTATGATGGGCACAGATGCTGGACTTGAACCTAGTTTTTTGTGAGTCTAAGCCTAAGGTCTAACTGCAATGTAATTTTTTAATAAAACCAATATATGATTAGTTGGGGTTAGATGCAACGGGGAAGGTAAATGGTGCAAAAGCTGTCTCCTGGGCCCCTCTGCACTACTGGGGGAAGCCCCGCCGCCCGTGTCCTCCTCTTCGCTGGAAGTGCCCACGGGGAATAGAGTGAGAGTCTCAGGACGCACCTTTGCCTCCGGGTTGCCGGCTCAGTCTCGGTGTTCAACCAGACGGCAGCCCTTAGTCTGGAGAGCGTATGTGTTGCACTGAACTGGATCACACTGACAAAAAAATTGTCTTCCCTGCAAATCAAGATTCTGTAAGCCTTTTCTTAACTCTCAAAGCAAAGGCTCTCTTGGGCGGCAGCAGAAGTCCTGCTTTTGCTGGTATTGCTGGAGTTATTCCCAGACAGTGCTTGAGAAAGGACTCTTGGTAGTCGTCTTTGAGCAGAATAATATTCATAAGAAAAAACTGTAGGCATTTTTTTTTTTTTAAGAATGCCTAGTTCCGAGATCTTAAGTATACTTCACCAAAGCAGAAAATCTAATAAGACTTAATGCTTACGACGTGTTTTCTTTGGAAAACGTTTCTTCATGTTTTGGCATTAGTCGGGAGTTCAGATATGTGACATTGCACCCTTTTTCCTGGAGCCAGTTTGAGAAACACAGCATTTATGGTATTAAAAATGGAAAATACCTTTCTCTTCCTGGCAATGTGGTCAAACTGAAAGTTTTGCAATGCTGGAGAAAGACGTGGTTTTTTTCTGGGATCCTCTAGCAGAATGCTTGGATAATGAAATAATAACATTTTTCACTCCTGAATAGTATTCGGATCAAGTTAGTTTTAGCAAATGCAAATTGCTTTTTATGGAGTGCAAAACTGGCTTTGATGTTTATAGTTATAAACTATATTCCACCTGCATTTGCTATCTGTATAGTCCTCAGTAGCTGAGGTTTGATAATGAACAAGGTTGTGAAGTCACCAATGAAATCTTTCAACAAGCTTGCTTTGCTCCTCCTGCTTAAAGAGCCAGTAAGATATAATTAGCCAAAGTCAACTGTGCAGGTCAACTGTGCTTGACATGAGACCTTGATCATGGGCTCCTCTGTAGCCAAAGACGATTTCTGGTCCCTGCAGTATAGCTCGTGCATACAGACACTGTTCACCCTGTGTGACCCTCTCTCTCTCTCACTCTCGCCCTAAGCA
>NW_012150285.1:6592144-6592695 GCF_000956105.1 Propithecus coquereli
AATCACAAGGATACTATATTAGCCAAAATTACTATTCTTGGTTCTTATTTAAGTATAGGATCTTCATTTAACTCAGAATAGTTGTTTTGTGTATACTGGTGTATATTATATAACTCTTTGAGCCTTTGTTGGTAGATTCTGGTGTAAATTGAATTCATTATGTTTTGGGTGAATGGAACAACTTGAATATTGTACCAATAAGCTGGACTAGTGTCAAAAATGGCTAACTGATGAATTAGGAGTCATCTGACAGCAGGTCACTAGTGACAGTTTCTGTTATGTTCCTATGGAAACATTTTGTACTGTACATGCTATGCTTAAAACATTCAAAACGTGATGTTTTTGAATGTGGATAAAACTGTGTAAACCACATAATTTCTGTACATCCCAAAGGATGAGAATGTGACCTTTAAGAAAAATAAAAATTTTGTAAATTATTGATGATGCCACTTTTGTAATTCTTACGATTCTATTTTCTTTTAAGCATTTGTATATTAAAATAGCATACTGTGTATGTTTTATATCAAATGCTTTCATGAATCTTTCATATA
>NW_012150285.1:6592745-6601285 GCF_000956105.1 Propithecus coquereli
ATTTTGCCTTAATTCTTGTGGAGTGTGATTTTCAAATGGAACTGGGGGTGGGTTACAGGGGTTGGTGTATAGGCTGTACCACTAGAAGGCCAGAAGCGCCAGGAGTGCCAGGAGCTTTGCAATTGTCTGTCCTTCTCTAGTGCTGTTGTGTAAAGCCATCGTTGTCAGCTGGAGTGGGTTGTGTCCCCCGGTACATTGAAGTAGAAGAATAATTGAGAGCCGTTGGTTTAGAATAAATGTGGTTCTATTTTGCATCTTGTTTTTATACATTTATACTTCCCTTGGCTATATGAATAGGCATGTTCTTTGCCTATTACTATTAATATTTGGCAAGCTGGTAACTCACTTGCCTTTGTGTAGGGTAGACAGCCGCATGCACTGAATGCAGTGAAAGCTGTTGAATGGGGGTGCGATCGGTGATCCAATCAGCGAATAGTATTAAACACTGTGTGAGTTACACAGCCTCTCTGTGGTCCTCACAGTACGCACATGCAATATGCATTGTTACCTCTTTTTTTTTCCAGAGATTGAACTGAAGCATAATGAGAGTAGGTAACTGTATGCTCAAATACACAAAGCAAGCAGAGACACAGTGGGTATTTGAACCCAGGCCCTTCTGACTCCAATACTCATGCTCTCCAGCAAATGACCCGGCCTGGAAGTGGGAGTTCATCCTAAGTGAGGGATCATTTCGCTGCAGAGGACTCACTCTGCTCCCCTGGGCCCCAGGTCCCCAGGAGAGGGCAGAGGCGGATTCCCACGGAGCTGCCGACCTCAGCCGCGGGCAGGTTCCTCACGCGCATGGCCCTGCACGGCC
This sequence comes from Propithecus coquereli, assembly GCF_000956105.1. Taxonomy (NCBI): domain Eukaryota; kingdom Metazoa; phylum Chordata; class Mammalia; order Primates; family Indriidae; genus Propithecus; species Propithecus coquereli. The sequence continues at coordinate 6,593,563 of NW_012150285.1, forward strand.
CTGCATCTAATTTCATGTCACCCAGATCAGGCTCGGCAAAACTTGGACCTACTCTGGTGAAGATGTCCAACTTTTTTTTTTTTTTTGTGAGTCAGAGTCTCTCTCTGTCCCCTTGGATAGAGTGCAGTGGTGTCATCATAGCTCACAGCAACCTCAGACTTCTGGGCTCAAGCAATCCTCCTGCCTCAGCCTCCAAGTAGATGGGACTACAGGCACGTGCCATGATGCCTGGCTAATTTTTTCTATTTTAAGTAGAGATGGAGTCTCACTCTTGCTCAGGCTGGTCTCAACCCCTCAGCTCAAATGATCCTCCCTCCTCGGCCTCCTGGAGTGCTAGGTTTACAAGTGTGAGCCACCATGCCTGGGCAAAGGTATACAACTTTTGATGATTTTCATGAAAAACTTACATAGTCAATATAAATTGAGTTCCGGGAAACACATTCCATTTCGAGAAAACTGTTCCTTTCAAATAAAGTGTGACTGTCGTGGAGGATCTGGGGATGTTTGCTGAGAGCTGGTCAGCAGTGGTGGTGGTCATGAGACCACAGAGGAAGCGGTCACGGGAGAGCTACAAGGGGAAGTTCAGGCCTGAGGCCTGTGCACCGAGGACTTGCAGAGCTGTTCACCTGGGAGGCCAAGAGTTGCAGCCTGGGATGGGTCCGCAGAGACAGAATCAGCTGCAGAAAAGCAAGGAGGCCCCAGGTGGGTCTCAAGGGAATGCAGCACGCACTTCCTCCTGAACAGAGCATTACGACCCTCAGGCTTGAGTGTAGCTAGGACAGAATCATCAACCCTGAAAGCAACTTCCACTCACCTTCATAATTCCTGCTTCAGGTAGCAAGCCTCTGACTGTGCATGGGGATGGGATGCATTGTGGAAGGCAGATAGGGCCTTCCCAGCTCCAGCCTTAGAGATGATCTTGTCTAAGTCCCTTGCTAGACAGATGGGTGGATGAACATGCTTGCTGGAGGTCACAAGGCTAACACTAGCGCCTCACCTTCTAATGTCCACTACACCCCTGTATTTGCCTTGAGGTTTGTACAATAACCAGAAACAGAGGATGGAGACTGCCCACCAGGAATCTGCTGGACCTATCAGGAATTTGCCCAGCTTTGGAGAGATGGTTTCCACCTGGGACCAGCCAATGCATCTCTGTCCCTCCAGCTGTTTCCACCTGATGTCTGCCGTGTCACCCAGCACCCTAGTGGGACTTAAAATTGATTCTGTCAGTCCCCTGGGTTTCTCCCTGATATGAGTTCACTGTCTGACAGCCACAAGAAATTTGGTCTTTTACTGACAGCAAATTTCTATGGTGTCACTCAATATGAAAGTTTGTGTTTACTGGACGGCTTGGGGGATTTTTTTTCATAGGTCTGCAGTGTGGTTGGGAGAAAAGATTGCTTGATACCAAGTGCCCTGGGCAGCCAGGAGGGAGCACACCCAGCAGGAGAACAGGCATATTAATGAATCGCTGAAGCCTTGTGGGACCAACTCTGGGCAAAGAATTGTGCTGGGCCCTCCAGGGACAGCAGCAAGAGAACCAGTCCTCTTCCTTATCCAGTCCCCACTGAAAGGAGGGACATTGCATTTGGAAATTGTTGGAATTGTTAAAACCTTTTTTGTTTTAATTTACATCCCGATCTGTCTCCAAAATGATATTTGGCCAAGCATTTACTTGGCTGAAAGCATACCATTTACCTATGAACTGGCTTTTAAATGCCCATCTAATCTACAGTGCATAAGAAAACGAGGAGTACGATAACATGGTTTGGGTACCAACATCAGATTTCAAAAGCTTGCTTTGGGCCAGAGAGAGAAGAGCTGTAAAGTGGCTACCTGCCAAGCATATCTGCACTAATCTGTACACATCCTCATCAGGATGTGTATTCACCTCTCTCTGGGAGGCTGTGCAGATTTGAACGTGGCGAGAGGAGGGAGAATCATGTTCCTAATCTGCTGGGCAAAGGCCCTCAGGCCTGAGAGCAACTGCTGCATCTTCAACAGCTGGAACTAGGACTCTAGACTTCCCACGTTACCTATGTTTAACCTTGATGGGGGACATCTGTTTTGTCACACTCATGAATCAAAGTGAGAGACGACCACTCATAGCCAGCACACATAGGAGCAGAGCATGTGCCGCATTTATTTTCAGTGCTGGGAAAATGTTCTGAGTCCTTAACCAATTCTGAGACATCTGCTTCACCACACATTACAGAACTAGAGGCGATAATAGCTTGCTATTTGGCTGCCCGGGGTGTAATAGTTGGTTTAATGAGATCCTGTTAATTCTGGTGACCGTATAAGGGAGGCCAACTGGAAATCACAATCAGTGAGTCATTGGCTGAGAGCATGGCATTGTCTCGTTACAGCTGCACACGGAGGTGCCTGGGTTGGCCTAGTAACCAGATCACTATGCGAATAGCACTAAAGATTAAGAGAGATATAGAGTTGCTCTACCAATGTTGGCTCTTATGATCATCTTCCTTAATTTATTAATGCTAAATGTTCTCTCTATGAAGCTTAACGTAATTCAGCTTCATTTTTCCCATGCAAACTGGAGAATTTCGGAGCATTTTCTTGGAACACATCTCCATAGTGGCCCACTTACAAACCCTAATAGGTTTGACTCTATTCAGCCTGATTAACATTCTTTCAAGGGACCAAGGGAGATGAGAAAGAAGACGAATATTTTCAGCAAGAAAAGGGTTAATGGGCACTCCTGAAGGCTTGCAGCTAGGAGTGGAGTTGGATTCTGGCTCAGTCCAGCTTTTTGCAGATGCGCCAACGAGAGCCCACAGGGCTGGAGGCGAATGAGAGAGACCACAGGGTGACAACCGCGGGCACCAGGAAGGTCTCCTGCCAACTCCTCGGCTCGTGTGCAAAGGAAATGGCATAACCTCCCCAGACACACACAACTCCCCTCTTTCTGCCCAGGGCTTTCTTCTGATCGGAAATTCGGGTCCTGCCAAAGTTTTGCCCCTAATAGGACAGAGAGCTGAGAGCCGACTCACAGCCTAGGAGGCTCCCAGATCCTCTCATCGCTTCTTGGTGTGGGCTTATCTGTGAGTCCTTGCCAGGGCCGGCAAGCAAGAAAGCACCAATTGTTTCCATCTTAATTAAGTTACCTTGGAAAGGAAGAGAAAGAACAAGGTAATTAATTTAGATTTTCTCACTGAAACCAAAATTTCCTTTTCTGGTCTGGCTGGCAAGCAAGAGAGAACGGAAAGATCTGGCACGTGCTTTCCTTGTTCGCCTCCTCATCCTCTTTCTCTCCCTCTGGACACCCCCACCCAGCCCCAACTCCCCAGTTTTGCTCTACAGAAGCAATTGCTGCTGGCAAAGACAGCCTCTGCACACACAAGCATATGTGATTATATGACACCCTTCTTTGTAAACAATGACAACCAACACTCATGGTAGCATAATCAGTACATAGTTCTAGATCTTGTTTTTTTTGACAGAGTATTCCCCAAGGATTACAGAAGGCAATTGCTCTTAACACAAGCAGTCCCTTAGCATGAGTCTCTCTTTGTAGACAAAGCCATTTCTGCCATGAGATGGGAGGCTCTCATTTAGCATTTCTTTCTTCCTCTGGAAATTGAGAAGTGGAACAAGATGACCTTTCAACTTGCTTCCAGACATTGATTCATTTTACAGGAAAGGAAATTGAATGGCAACAAATTTGTCAATGTGCCTAAAGACCAAATCTAATAGTTTGCAGAGCAGGGATGAGAACCAAAGCCCTTGACTTCTAACCTCAGGATTTTGCCACCAGGCCATACTGCTGTTTGCTGCTGTGTCCTTTTTGGTGTCTATGGCCTGAGAAATCCCAAAGCAGAAGTTTATACTTATCTTAGCTTTGGGGTGTAGAGAATTGATAGGAATTATCTGGCTAGATCGATCGAGTTTTCTTTCTATTGGTAGCAAGAGTCTGGAACCTGTCTCAAGTTGATGCTGTGAGATATGATGTAGGTGGATAAGAATAAGCTCCGGGGTGAAGGATGGAGGGAAGAAGAGATTCTATGCATGGAGGCAAAAATCAAGATGACATTAAAGAATTTATGGTGTTTGCTGCAAGAAAATCAAGTCATGAGCTGCTCATTTAAGTTAACAATGATACAGAATGTTGCTGTGCCAGCTGTGTGCCCAAGGATTGTGGGACGCAGTTGTGGGTAGTGAAAGGTGGCTTCACTAGTAACCTCCCTCACAGAGGAAAATGAACTAACAGAAAGTAAGAGAAACAAACTCACAGAACATAATTGCCCCTTGGAAGAGGAAACTCACAACACAACTACCCCCTTTGTTTTAATGAAAACATCTGTAGCCTAAATCATTATTTCTAAGAGTTTCATTTTCTCAGCCTTGAGGAGCCCTAAGCAGACAGTAGGAGTACGAACCCCCTGCTCCAACTCTCTGCCTCAGTTCCTCTCAGAACCAGCTTCCAAGGACTCAGAGAAGCTGGCCTCACAGAGAAAAGAAAAAATAAAGAACACCTGAAACAGCTTCACTGCCACTTCTGTTATCAGCCTGCTAAAACAGAGGGGAAAAAAGCCATTTTTACCCTTTAAAACTCCAAACAGCTTTTCCTCAGTGGCCCGGCATTTCTCCTCCCTCATTCATGTGCCGAGCCGCTCCCTCTCTCTTACTTTCACTCTCTCTCTACCTCTCTATTTCTTTCTTTCTTTCTTGGAGAAATAAATAAACTTTTACTTCTGTATACCCTTAACTCTGTGTGCGAAATCTTTCTCCACCTGTGTACGAATTTCACGCCCTTTCAGGCAGATACAAAGTCACATTCCAGGGAACTAACTCTATGGAACACAAACTCCTTTTCACATAAATCGGTTGTGGTGTTGGCATGACCGTTTCTGTTTAGGATGAACAGAATCCCGGTAAACTGTGAATTCAGCAAAGTGACGCCAAACGTACTAAGAGCAAAGCTCTTCCAAACTCACCTTGCTCTGGTGTTGGCAAGTTGCTGGGGGTGCTGATTGCCTTTGTTCTTTGCTTTGCAGACTGAGGCTCAGGAAGAGGTGACCAGAGTGGTCAGACCTGTCTCCCGTGGGCCAGAGCCCAGGCCTGGGCAGGGAGGACTGTGCGTGGATTCACAAAGTCCGTTCAACTAGAAGTGGTCAAATCTTGGCTTGAGCCATTGTCATGGTTTTCCTATTGACAAGCAAGGGAACAAGCACATAGGAAATAGAGACTAACATTCATTGCATGTCTTATGTGTGACTGATATTATGGTAGTCATTTCTACACAGATTAGCAAACTAGGGTCTGAGACTCTAAGAATTTGGGTTAGTGGTGGAAGGACAGGCCAATAGTACCTGGCAGACCTGAGAATCGAACCTGGGTCCATCCGATTCCAAAACTTGTGCCCTTCCCATTAAATTCTGCTGTTTCCCTCTGTCACTGGAGGGAATAGAAGAAAGAAATTTCCTACCAAAACTTGTAAGGGGAGAATCCAAATCCTAGGACTCTTATATTATTCCTATTTCTAGAAATGAAGTTACTTCAATTATCATAATGTCTGCCACGGGAGCATATCCTCTTCTCTAACACAAACAGAATTGTACAGGGTGTGGCCTTTGCTTGTAGAGATAACAGACTGTCTGGACAATAAGATCAGGACCTATAAAAACAGCAACCAGGGTGTTCGGTGTAATCAGGGCAGGATGTGGGGCACGGGCCGCGCATGAGTGTACGCAGAGTGTCAGTGGAGCAAGAGAGCTGTGATAACTCACTATCTGGAAGGAATCTGCAACCGTCAGGGTCTTTCTTAGACTGGGCTTCCTAGAAAACAGCATGAGGCGAAGCTTAGGCGCTCACGTTTTTCGGGAGGTACGACTGATTCCAGGAAAGTGAGAGTGAGAGCGGGGCCAAGCGAGGCGGAGAGCACGGGGAGCAGTGAAAGCAGACGTGTCACGGAACTGGCCACGGCTCCAGGAAAACACACAGCTGGTTGCTTGGTCACATGGGCTACCTCTGGAGAGGCCACACAGAACACAGCGTCCCGGAACTGCCCACTGAAGGGAAAGGGGGAGAGGGGGTAGCCCCTCTGTCTCCTGTCTCTCGCTGGTCAGGGTCAGCCCGTGAGTGTTCACCCTCCTGCCCTTCTGAGTGGTGTCTCCGCACACCCTGGGGCAGTTTGCACCTGCTGCGTGTGGCGCTCCATCCAAAGCCTTGAGTGGCGGCAGGGACCAGAGCCTCCTGGGTCCAGTCTGGCCTGGGCATCAGAGCTGCTGTGACCCGCACCAGAGCAGGAGTGGTGGAGGCCGTGTTGGTGCTGGGCATTCCTCTTGGCAGAGGTTTGGGGGCTGTCGGGGGCAGCCAAAGTGACCACCATGGCAATGGGCGGTCGTGGGCAGGGGTAAGCAACCAAGGGCATGGGAGACAGGTGGGGTCACGTGAGTCTGAGCAGGTGAGTAAATTGTTTCTGATACACAGATCCAAGAGAAATGAGAGGGGACATTCAAATTAGGGTAATTTCAGAAATATCTATCCACAAAGGCGCTCTTTCTAGAGAGAGCAATATAGGAGAACCATAGGGGATAATCTGGTCGCTCTGGGCTAGTGGCAGCAGAACTGTTGCCAACTCCAGGCTGGAAGGATTTCGGGAAGGGAGTGATCGCTGGGCTCAGAAGAACATTCACGTAGAAGAGCCCATGGTGGTCAAGGGACTCCACCAATCCCAAGGCAATCGCACAAAGAGGTTAGGGGGTAAGATCTCCACCCACAAGCCAGAGAGTAAGAGTCTACTGAGATGGTTCCTACCTGTCAGAGTTTTGGGGCTGAGAGCTGGGTGGGGAAGTGAGGAGAGTGGATCTGGAAGGTGTATGGAAGTTAACTAGCACCGCGGCTCGGACAGCGTAAGGTCTAGCTCATTTTCACTCCCGCCATTTTTTTTTTCATTAAATGAGAGATGATGTAGCTTGCTCAAGGTTAGAGCACCAGGAGAGACCTTTGCCAGGGGAGCAGGGTGGCTGGGTGACGAAAGAGTGTCACAGGCAAGGGAAGAGGGGTGAGAAAATGCCCAGGGGCAGGATTGAGCAAGGCAAGTTTGTGGAACACTGACCTGGCCCAGCAAAAGTCGAAGGATTGAGAGATACTGGTAAGTGGGTGGCGTCTTTCTTTGAAGGGCTTTGAAATAAAGCAGGTCGGTTTCTCCTTGGTGTGGCAGGAAAAAGTTTGCTATTCAATGTTTGGAGATGAAAGCAGCATTAGGTAAGACCAGCCTTGGCAGAACAATAAATTGACTTCAGAAAAAAGAGAAATTGGATCGCAGGGGTCCACCTGGGCAGCTGTTAAGCAAACACAGACATAGAGCAGCACACGCCTGGGTTTGGGAGGCGGTGGAGGACACAGTCACAGGGTGCTTTCAGGGAAGGACTGGTAGGAGTTGCGCATTGCTGGATACGGGGTGAGAGAGGAGCGAGTTGCTGGCAAATGTATCTTCAGTCTTGGTGACCAAAGGAGCAGCCAGGGCTGTAACAGAGAGAGGAAGGCGAGACGGGCGCTAAGCCAGGGCGGAGGTGGGGGCTGGGTGATGAGTCGAGACTGGGAGACCCACTGCTTAATCATCTCTTCTAATCATGACATGTGCCACCAACGTCGTCATCTATGAAAGGACAGCACAGAAGCATTCCCAGGGGAAGGCAGTAGGATTTGTCCTCCAGGGTGCAAGACATAAGGGGTGCATCGTCAATAGAGAATTCGAAAA
>NW_012150285.1:6602995-6606645 GCF_000956105.1 Propithecus coquereli
TTGAGGTTGCAGTGAGCTATGATGACACCACTGCACTATAGCCCAGGAAACAGAGCGAGATTTAGTCTAAAAAAAAAATGAAAGAAAGAAAAAAAATAGTGAGAAATTTTATATCATTTTGACTTAATTATGTTTTCCACCAAGCAAAACCTTTCTTTCTGTGCTTATAGAGCAGATATATCATTAACAAACAAAATGTTTTGGTGCTGGTAGAAATAGATATAAATTGCAAACCAGTTTTGAAGGGACATTTTGCAAAAATTAAACATCTTTAGAAAATGATTTTATTTCATACATATTACCAAAAAATGCAAAATTAATTAATTCATCATCAGGAAATTACGTTGAATTGGAAATAGTGGTAAGTGAAATTCTTTTTGATGGAGCTCCTAATATTTCATACAGTTATTAAATATTTGAAGTGATCAGATATGTCCATATTAAAGATGAACAAGTTGAAACAGACCTTTTGGGGCATCTGTTCTATTTCTGGGAAGACGGGTGCTGAACGCACCAGACACTCGGAACAACTGAGTACGGACGGACTGAACACAAACCTCCGCTGCAGTCCAGGAAGCGACCACGACCTGCGTTCAAGGTGGCGCTTAGCAAAGATCAAAGGAATTGATCAAAGTCCTTTTCATGCCTTCTGCAAGCCATTCTCAGAACTTTGGCAGGTTTTTAGACATGCTTCTTCATGTGTGATGTTTTGGGAACTATGGAAACATTTTATTCATTTTTTGTAGTCTCACCTCATCAAAGAAAAATGCTGCAGAGTGTAGATAACAAATAAAAAACCATCCCAGACAAGAGGGCGTGCCCGGTATGAAGCTGTGTATGCCACAAAGACTCATTTTGAAAAATTAATCCCAAACTCTGAGGTTAGAACATCAGTTAGATTTTGCTCTCTGCTCTTTGTATTGTCCAAGTTACGTTTATTTCCCAGACAAAGTTTTAGACAAGGTTTATGTGACACAAACTATCTGTAAGCAGCTGGAACAAGCCTTAAACAATGGATACTAAGCACTGACCTTTAAAATTGCTCCTTGAAGACTGGTGCATAGGAATTATGAAGATGACCTTTAACAATGCCCCTGCAAAATATGTCACTTGTTTGTGATATTTACACAGAAAATGAAATTAAATTGTGAAGAAGAATGCAGAGACATGACAAAAGATGTGGCTTATATGGCCAGAAGAAACTCAAAGGGCTATGTTTGATGCCCTACCCGGGAGGTGGGCAGCCTGCAGCCTCAGGGCCACACGTGGCCCTCCAGATCCCCAAGTGTGACCTCACAACTGAATCCAAACTTCACAGAACAAATCCTTTTAATAAAGGATTCTGCCAAAAGGCCACATTCGAGGATCCAGGAGGCCACATGTGGACACTCATTCCAAAGAAATAGATCAAATCATATCAATGTTTACTTTCATTCTGCCATTGTTTTACCTGCTATTTGCAGACAAAGAACAGCTTTGGAAGTTTTTATCAAACATAGAAGAAATCCATGATGAATTTTCTGGAGAAGTATTTGGAAGATGATGGAAGATTTTGAATGCGAAGCCTTTTGAAAGTTGCTCAGATCAATCTCAATGAAACAAAAAGATGGACGGTATTGCCATTTCTGTAGTTTACTGTGAAATAGGATTTATGCGAATCTCTGCTAAGCTATACTCCTTCCCTCACTATTTCTACATCTGTTGTCTCATGTGAGGGAAACTTTTGAAGTTAAAATTAATAAAAGGTGTTCTTCAATCAGCTACGAGTGAAGAAAGATGGACAAGTTCGAGCACGGTGCCTACTGCACATGGCTACGCAAAGACAAATGTTCAGAAAGTCATTCACAGATCTGCAGGAGTTACAGCTGGAAAACAGAAACTCATTTATTATCTTTTATTATAACAGGTAAATATATACAGATAATTTCCCCCTTTTGAAGAATATGTTATGCAATTAAAATATTAACCATTTACCGTTTTCTTTTTTGTACTGTAATATTTATTTTAATTTTGGGGTGTTTTACTGGCATGCTTATGTATATTGAAGTTCAGTAAAAGAACACTTTCGTTACCTGTGCTGCTTTTCTGGCCATGACTATTGTTTGTTTCATTTCATGATTATGACTAAAAATAATTTTGTCACGTAGAGGAAAGGGGTGTTAGAAACGGTCTGCTGCAGGGGTTGGTCACACTAGGTGTGCGGCTGCGATAGAGTCTTCTTTGTTAGTTGTACAAAGAGGCCCTTTTTTGTTAAGATATTTAGAAAATTGGATAGCCTCTTAATTCTTGATCAAGGTTTGAGCCTAGGGCTAGGGCTTCGCTCCTACTTCATCTTATCCAGATCCCGGTAGATTAGGGTGTGTATCACAAAGCTTGCGCACAGTGGGGGCTTTAATAAATATGTCTTGAACAAATGAGTGTGTAAGTAAGCGAACGGAGGACTGTATTACCTGGCAGTCTCCTTCGGCATGAAGGAACATGTGGATTCCTAATAGGACTTAGAAAGGATTTGAAAACACACTAAAAATGTAGCAAGGAGGAGACTGATCATCAGCGTAAGATTCCCGGAAGATTTACACACTTTGGCATGGCTTTGAGTATCTTGGCTGTACACAGCTTGCTTAGCAAGAAATTATGACCCATGAGAACAGGGTGTTGTCTTAATAAATAAGATTTAATTTGAGAGGAAGGAAGCTAAGTGGTTAAGAAAATGGCAAAATAACAAGAAGAGTGGCAGTGAGTGGAAAACAGCACAGAAAAAGGGGAATGCTGCCTTCTCTGAACAGCTGTGGATCGCCCAACCGACGCGTTTTGGCTGTTTGGCACCCGAGCTGGGGAAGTGAAGCCTAGTGGTTTATGACACTGGTGTGAAGCTTAATTGCACTTTTAGTACAGCTCTCCAATTGCGGGTCCATCACATCTGACCAAAAATAGCCCAACTACTCAAGAAGGGTGGTATTCGCTTCCTTCCTCTTCTGCACTCACTGGTGGTGATTAACAACTGAGCTGGGATAACTAAAAAAAGGTCTGAGAGGAAGAGGAAGTGTTTGAAAATGCTTGGTGTGAGTTTTCAGTACGTTTTCGGTAAGTGTGTGCCCTGTCCATTCCTCACCATGGGGCCTGGTGTTTTGATGCTATTCCTAACGTGCCCTGCGAGATAGATCGGTTTGGGACTGGACCGGAGGCACGAAACACAAACTAGCATTGGAACAAACAAAAGATAGGGTTTATTACATAGAACAAGCCATTCAATCAGCATCCAAGAAGGGTTTTAGTTTGTACAGAGGGCAGCCAAAGAGACCATGATTACTGCAGTATTGTTTATAATTGTGAAATATTAGTAATGGCAGGGAAACAAGTAAATTCTGGTACATCCACTTATGGATTTTAGGTTATCAACAAAAACATCATGAAGAGTTAATAATTATACAAAGGAGTTGATTCACGCTCCATCACTGTAGCTAGGGTCATCTGATCAGCAAATCCGACAGTGCTCATAAAGAAGTCTCCATTGTTCTTACGACCAGATGCAAACTCAATACCTGGCCTACCCATACTTTACTGTAGATTCGACCTTCAAAAATTCCCTTGATCTCTTCCCCTCTGCACTGCACACACTCTACCTAAAACAGTCCTTCCTTATTGCCCAA
>NW_012150285.1:6607375-6611030 GCF_000956105.1 Propithecus coquereli
GTTATTTTCAAAATGCACCAAAAAAGAGGAAACTACCTGAACTCAACATGCGGCTGAGACTAGCGTTCCAACCATAGTGCCTGTGGCAGTGCTTTGAGTAAAACAGGGCCAATGAGAATAAAAGGCTGGAGTAATCTTTGGGCGGAGGGAAGTGACATTTCTGTAAACAACCCACACGCAGGCCGCAGCAGAGCGGCAGGCTCAGAGAGAGAGGGGAAATAACACTGGCCGGTGACACCTGCTCCGTGGCAGGAACAGGCCACCCCTCGTGAAAGGCAAAGCTGTGAGCGAGGTTTTAGGCTCGCTAGGAAGGAGGGCGGAGGGAGAGGAGGAGGATCGGTGGATGCTGAAGGAATGGGAAGGAATGCCGAGGAAGCAGCTCCAAGTAACAGAGGGGCAGCCGGGTAGCCAGGCGCAGACAGCCCTGGGACAGCCGGGCTTGGTTTAGACCCATGAAAGGAAAGAGGGCGGTAGACAGGGGATTCCGAGGAACTCCAGAGAGGGCAGCGGTGGGGCGTGTGGTGAATCTAAGGGCACGGGGCAACCAGCCTCCAGGAAAGACCCCAAGAGCAATTCAAAGAAGGGTGCGTGCAGCATGGCAGAAAGGAGCATCAGAGTTTATCTGGAAAAAAGCTGGAGGTGTCAGAAAGAAAGGTGTCAAAGGTGAAGGAAACCTGGGAGTTCGACTAAGATGAAGAAATCTACCCACGTGGCGAAACTCAGCTGAAAGTCGGCACGCATATGACTAAGCGGAGAGCAGGGACACGGCCCGGCCCAGGGCAGGACTGCAGGAACAGGCGAGGGGGCGGAGATGAGCAGGCGTTTGTTGTGCTCGAGAAGCTGGGTGGAGGTGAGCGCCAGGGGCAACTGCTGGCTTGTTCCAAGGTAGGCTGGGGCCATGATGTCACGACAACTCGTGAGGACTCTCTTCAAATAACAATAACAACAATGACAGAAAAGGGGGGAGGGGTGAGTTTACTAACAGCGTGCTTGCAGGGGGGAAGAAGAGGATGGGTAAGGGATGGAAGGTGGGACCAGTGTAGAGGAATCTACGAAACTCTTGATCCAGCAACTCCATTCTTCTGGAAACTACCCCTGCACTTCTAACTCAGGCCATGATTGAATACCTTAGGTACGTGTCAGCGCCAGGCTGGCTCCTGCCTGGAGTTTTGGACTGGAGACCCAGGGCCATGAAGTCGGTTAGCTTTGTATCAAATGCACTAAGTTGCGCCAGACATTCACCAAGCACATCAGTTAAACAAAGTAAGTTCCTCCTTACCCAGGCGTCCACAGTAAGTGCCAGAAGAATCTGAGCTGAGACTGCAACAGCAACCATCTGTGTACAGATGGCACCATGAACCTGTTTCCTGCAGGGGCCTTAGCAACCAAGCGGTTGGATCTCTCACCTGCATCCAGGCAGAGCATCTCATCCGTCATCCAGACAGGATGTATGTTAGGACCTGCCATGCCCTCCCAGCCAAATGTGACCTCAAGGACTCCTGGTTATCATGTCCGAAATTCACACCTAGGAAGTGATGGAAATATACCCTACGCTGCACACACACACACACACACACACACACACACACACACACACACACAAGCACACATACACATACAGCACTAAGGTGCAAAAGTTAGAAGTTCAGGAACCCCATGTCCTGCCATGTGGGAAAGCTGCCCAGAAACGCGGCAAGATATGCAGAGAGAGTTTGGGTGGCACTCAGATCTCTGGTCCCTGATCTTCTCATTGTAAAAAATTTTCTTGGATCCATGATTCAATGAATTCCCTTTTTGGGCCGAACTCGCTTGAGTTGGGATTCTGTCTCTTGTCATCAAATCGATATACACAGGCTAATGAAAGCACAATGCGGACATTTGCCAAGAAGAATCTAGCTGACAGAGGAAGACCGGCTAACACCCCACAGAAGAAGTGGGCTAGTAAGTGTATTTCTGACCCACAAGTTCTTGCTCTTTGCTTTGGGAGTGTCCTGGTGAATGTTGCCGTAGGTACGAGTGGAAACCCTAAAGGGAAGACACCGAGATTGAGCTGGACAGTTGGTGCGAGGTGGAAAGGGAGGCAGAGAACCCCAGGCAGGGGTGTGGGGACAGGCAGCTGCTGTCTGAACTGCAACTCCAGTGACTGTGACCATGAATATGGCGGCAAGTTTAACCACCCATTTAGGGAGCTTGTCATTTAAAGGAGGACTTTAGCTGATCCAGCGGATGGTCAGAGACAGGCAACACATGCGGCCTAAGAGACCACTGCGTGTGCTGTGCAGTCAGGAGCAGAGCTGCGGTTCTGCAGGGCTAGGACATAAATGCGTCTCCTAAAAGAACGTTATCTGAAATTTCAGCAGTATAGCAAATCATATGTCTGCAAACAGTGGGGTGACCAACAGACCCTATTTGCGGCAGTTGTGGGTTATACCTACTATTCTAGCGTAATTATTAATAGCAGCCGCTTTCACACTCAGAAGTGCGTGGTTTGAATGGTAAATTCTGTGGCTCCCCTGGTGGACAGCTAACTTGATGTGTGTCACAGCTAGGGGAAGAGTCGGGTTTCCAGGTCCCCACATGGAAGAGGAATGGTAACTTCTGCCCAAAGAAGTACAGGGAAGCCACAGGGAACAGCGAGAGGAGTGGACAACGGCAGGGGTGGCTTTGGGAAGAAAGAGAAAAAGATGAAGCTACTGTGCAGTGTTGGTAGGAAAAAAGAGGAAGTTATCAGGGATAAACCAAATGGTGTGGAAAAAAGCAGCCGCCATGAGAAAACTGCTGAGGACAGAAAGGGTGGACCTGCCCGTGAGGTCTGGTGAGCTCATAACCACAGGACCTGTGTGTCCCTGCACAAAACTGCGGATGACTCGGAGGACGCTGCAGTGTCTGCAGAGGGAGACAGAGTGAGTCACAGAGGCAGAACCAGACTGGGCAGAATCCGGGACCCGAGTAGCTCACTGCAGGTCAGCGTGCGTCATGGCTGGACTTGTGCAGAGCGGATGACAAACGAGCTCAGGCCAGCAAGGTTGAGGGGCCCGGCCAGCCCTGCAAGGAAGCTGCTGTTCTGAGGTTCTCCAGAGGATTCATGCTTTTTTACCCTGAGAAATTCAAAGTCATTCGTCAACCCTGACTGTGGGATAGACGTTGGATCCTAAAAATATGAGATCAACCCCTGAGCTCAAGCGGATGAGAAAAACGAGAGCGAGGGAGCCAAGTGGCTCGCAGCGCCCACGCAGCTGGACAGCAGCCAGCCCAGAGTGGGAATCGCAGTAGTCCGTTCTCAGGGCAGTCCCGGATCCGCCAGGGCGCAGTGCAAAGAACACCCAATGCACCCTGGTGAATCCTGCTTTTGGAAATTAACCATGCACAGCAGAGCAGAAAAAGGCTTGAGAAACCTTACAGTGAAACATCAATTTAACCCAAGATTTTCTGCACTTATTTGGCTATGGTACCCATTTTCTCATGCCATGCAAAATTTCCCCTTGAGAGCAGTCTCTAAGAAGGTAGTTGGGAAAGAGATCCATGTGGTCCTTGGGTGCGTAGAGCAGACCAGTTTCCCCGAGGCTGAGGGCACCCGCTTGTCTACTGTCGAGGGAGCTTACGCAACATGGGCCTGCGCCTTCTCTTTTGTGGAGAAGACACTGGATTCGACCTT
>NW_012150285.1:6611504-6623608 GCF_000956105.1 Propithecus coquereli
GAGAGAGACAGAAAATAAAGAATGAAGTCAGTGAAGAAGCCGCACACTGGCTTCAGTGGTGAGGAGCGCGCCATGTTTGGGGAGATGGCGGGAGGGGGGTCGGGAATTAGGCGGGGGGAACTCAGATCACAGAGGGCTGAGGCCCCCATGGGAAGAGCACCGTGCCCACCTCATCCATACCCGCCTGCTACCCCCTCCTGCCAGGGACCCCCGCGGCCTAGACCTCCCTGCTGAGCTCCTGCCTTTGTTCCACACGGCTCCAAAGGGAACTTCCCATCTTTGCTCCCACGCAGGCTCCTCTGCCCGGTCTTAGGGAACCTAGTGACAACGCCCCTCACTGGCAGCGTTCTGAGGCCGTCCCAGACTCTCGCCTCCTCTGTAGCTTCCGCTTGCTCTCCACACCCGGTGCCATCCCCGCAGGGCACCCACCCCACTCTCGCCTTGCCCTAGATTCCCTGCTCTACTCTCTCCCTTCTCGCCGCCCGGGGTACCCCGCATGCCTTGCCAGTGTGGCCTTTCTGAGCACATTATTCCACGACTTAAATGCAACGGCTCTGCCTCCTTTTAACATAAAATTCAAATTCCTTAACGCTGCACACAAAGCCTGCAATGACCTTGCCTCTGACCTTCCATCCTGGGACCCTATTCATGCCAGCAAGCCGTAGAGCATCCGGCGCGGTGCGTTCTTTCTCTTGCCTCGCGAAGTCCATTCCCCCTGCCCAGAATGTCCTTCCCACCCTCCAGCCCCTCCTCGGCCTCGTTCACCACCGTGAATTTGGGCCCGTTAGGAATCGACTCAAGCGTCAGTCTGTCTGTGCGGCACGTGTGGGACAGAGGTTGCTTCAGTCGTCTGCTGCCCTCGGCTGTGAGTCCTTCGAGGAAAGACTGTGCCCTTCCTTTCTGGCTCCCTGCACATATTGCTGTGCCGAGCATGCGCAATGTGTTCAACAAATTGATCAATAAATGAACGTCTCAGAAAATGAAGGGAGAGAAGGAACCGTATAAAATAGAAATATAGCACCGAGGCAGGGAAACGTAGAAAGGACATAAAAAGCAAAGCCAAGAGCTGCAAAAACAGAGACTTCAGGAAGTGGTGAAAGAAGGGAAGTGAAAATAGGACCGTGCATGTTCCGGGAAACTGAAGGCACAGGCTGCAGGGCTGGAGAGCTCTCAAGGCCGAATATGGAAAAAGGACGAAAATGGTAGTTTATTGCATTGCGGGAATTTGAATGGAAACTGTTGGTGAGAACTTTTTTGTTTGGTGGGATTAGTGAAGACAGCATGCTCATTCCACATGTATCAAAGTAGCTTCAAAGTCAAAAAGGGAACAAGAAAGGTCTATTTCCTCTGAAAGTACAAACCACTACGTACAATTAAGGGGCTGTTATCATCTTGTATTACATGATCCATGTTGTGCTGTTATTTACGATTATAAATATTTGCGATCGTAAATAACATGTAGGGAAGTGACCTACACTCTAGTGTTCACTATAATGTGAATATTTTTTAACCTCACTGTTCTGCTGACCTTCTGGAACTCCCACTGCAATAAAACTGTAAGCTGGGGTCACACGCGGCTGTGCTGAGCAGGACCCTGCTAATCTCCAGGGCAAAAGTCCCTTCTTGAAGATGCATTTTGTTATGAACTTCACGGGGAATTTCTGGTCATTTCAGACATGGAATCTGTCCTTTCATGGAATGAAATTAAGCGAGGACGAATTAACACGGTAGAATCGCTTGAGCACGAGGAGAGAAAGGAGGGGAATGTGTATTTATTGAACACCTATAGAGTGACAGACAAGATTCTCTGCATCGCTTTTCTCATCTGGTCTCTTTTCTTTGTCCTAGTTCTTCCTCCACCCCAAGTCCAGGCCATCTGAGGAAGATGCTTTGAGGGTTCAAGAAAGCAGACCCACGGTCTCAGATTTCCCGTTTTGGAGGGAGCGCCACGTGTCGTAAGGATGAGGCTGTTCCCAGGCAAATCTGTGAAGAAGAAAAAGGTTTTTCTCCTTTTGAGGCACCATCTCCCCTCCCATCTCATCTCCATTCTCACTGACCTACCTGCTGCTTGGTACCCCTTAGCTGACTTATTCATGGTAAAGTACCAGGGAGCGAGTGTGGTGCCTTTCCTAAGAATATTCATCGTTTGGATGCAAACTGGGGTGAGGGCAGTGCTTAGCTAGGGGGGAAATTATGGATGGCAAAATTTCAGGCACTGCAGGGAGGAGTTTTCTCTGGGAAGAATGGAGGAACAGTTATCCTTCTCAAGTCCTGCAAAGCAGAGCGTAGGGGCAACTGCACGCTCCACCCATCTGCAAAGTTGGCACCCGGTGAAGGAGATGTTGCTGTTGTCTTTTTGCATCTCAGGTTATCACGAGCTTTAACATGCATCAGTTAAAAGCAGTTTCCAGGCACCTAGAGGGGACTCGGCTGGTCCTGTGTCGCTGTCCAGAGTTTTATGCATTTCCCTTTTCTTCATCTTCCTTACTGGTCTATGTTCTCAAATTTCCCCAGAGTATAAAATATTGAACTTGAGTTTCTATAGACTGAATGCTTATGTAACTCTCCCACCCAAATTTTTATGTTGAAACCTAAACCCAATGTAATGGTATTTGGAGGTAGGGTCTTTGGAATGTGATTAGGTCATGAGGGTGAAGCCCTAAGAAGAAGTTGGATGTCTATGGACCAGGAAATGGGCCCTCACCAGACACCAAATCTGTTGGAACCTTGATCTTGGACTTTCAGCCTCCAGAATTGTGAGAAATAAATATTTCTGTATAAGCCACCCAATCTATGGTATTTTGCTACTGCAGCCCAAACAGACTCGGACATTGGCATACCTTGGGAAATTTTGCTTGCTTAGCCAAGGTACATAAAAAGGTCCCTGAGACAGTTGAACTCTGGACTCTGAGTGGAGGAAGATGCTCTGAGCCCCATTAGGCCAAGAATGCAAACACATCACATTCTTGCTTTGAAATATTTGTTTGCATATTTGAGAGCTGCAAGTTTAGAAGGACGTGAGCTTCTGGATTTTTATCAAATGTTGTTCAAAGTTTTACTGCTCAAAAAGCTAAAATTCCGTTTCAAATGGAAAGAAGAAAAGCGGGAGGGAGACCAGCTTTCTCCCACCTGATGTGAACCGTTTGGTTGGCCAAAGGTGAAGTTGGGTCCCAGCCAGAAGGCACTGCGGGGCACCTCTGGAACGAGCGTGCAGGGGAATCACTCTAGCGTGCAGGGCTGGTCTCAGAGCCAGAAAGAGAAATTTCCCCGGACCTGCACTGACCACTGTTTACCTGTTTGAACGCGCTCCAAGCGCTTTGCCCTAACCACTTCCTTCCCGCACTTCCCTTGTTTTCTCTGCCAATTTCAAAACATTGCAGTGTTAACAGCCAAGCCTTTGGAGAAATGAGATATCTTAATCTAAAAAACAGTGCTAATTTGAGACCATTGCATTTATAATTAGGTATTTAGAACCTCAATAAATAGAACAGTTTAACATCATTTTGGGGGTTTGTGGCAACAAAGCCCCGAGCAATGACTTGAGAATGTGCTATAAGGTGAAAGGATCATTGAATTTCAAAGCAGAAAGAAACCTTAGACAGGATTTAGTAGAAGTCTGTTAATCAGAGCCGTACAGACAATCTTCTAAGGAAAGTCGATGGTCTGAAAGACCCCAGGCTACCAGGAGTCAAAACCAGAACAAGAGTGTAGGTTCTTCTGACTACGAGCCCAGACCTATTTCTACTACAACGTGGCTCAAAAGAATCTGAAGAAAAGCCCATTATGTCATGGTGTAGACTGGGAGAAGGAGGGTGGATGGATTTAAATTATGGGTATTTAGGCCGGGCGTGGTGGCTCATGCCTGTAATTGTAGTGCTCTGGGAGGCCAAAGCAGGAGGATCGCTTGAGGCCAGGAGTTTGAGACCAGCCTGAGCAAGAACGAGACCTCGTCTCTACAAAAAATAGAAAAATTAGCCGGGTGTCGTGATGCATACCTTCTTGCAGCTACTTGGAGGCTGAGGCAGGAGGATCGCTTGAGCCCAGGTGTTTGAGGTTGCTGTGAGCTATGATGATGCCACGGCACTCTAGCCCGGGCAACAGAGCAAGACCCTGTGCAAAAATTAAATAAATATATATATGTATTTTTGAAAGTGAGATATAAGATGTTTAAGATAGATTAGTAAGTAATAAGAAACTATGAAGCTTTTTCTTGTGGCTTTATCTTCAAACTTCAACAAAATGCTTCGGTGGAAGCCCATTAAGCCAGAGAATATAAGACAGACCCGACCTTCCAGACGATGTGGGTGTGGTGCCCAGGGAGCCGCGGGCCAAGGTGCCGCCTTGTCTAGGACACGCTGATGCTCAAGCACAGAAGCTTTGAGAGAACTCTGATGGATTCGAACAAAATGACACAGTTGGAGGACAACATAGTATGGAGTAAACAATCACAACCTTTGGAATTCGAGAAATCTGGATCCAGATTTGTAGGATACAGTGGGACCTTAAACGCCCTGAATCTTAAATTCCTCCCTTATAAAGTGGAGTGAAGAGTATTTACTCCACGGGAATGAAGATAAAATGGGATAACGCATGTAAAGTTACTGCATATAGTAAGAGTCAATGCGAGATAATTCTCTACTCTTTTGACATTTTAAGGCATAGAATCAAAGGAGAGATCGGAAGGAGGAAGCCAATAGAAACACACTGTTATCTGGAGTGCAGCCAATGGAAGAGCTAAGAGAAGATGAAATAAGACAGGCAGGACCAGGGTGTTAATACAAAGGAGGTAAGAACACAACTTTTAAGGTAATTTTCCTTAATTTATTTCCCTTGATAGAAATCAGTCTTGGTTATGTCCCAATCTAGACCACATCAGATTAGGCTTTATATGGTGCCTAATCTATGTGGATTAGATAGGTCAGGGTTGGCTTCAGATTTGAAAAAATTCGGCCTTGCTATTTCTTTATTTATAAAAGCTGTGATTTTGCTCATCATGTTAAGGGAATAAGAACACGCACTTGAAATCCATTTTTAAGTTAATGAAAACGCTTGAGAAAGCTTTGTGATCTTAAAGAATCCATTTATTAAAGAAAGAAAAGAAAAAAGCAAGAAGGAAGAAAGGTAAGGAAGAAGGAAACAGGGAAACACTGACCGTTCATCTTCCCCCTGTAGAGCTAATGAGGTCGCCCAATGGGAAGCAAATGGGGGGAGCCCCAGGGAGAGAAACAGGAGGCCGCTGTGGGAGGTGAAAATTCAGAATGGGCTTTCCACTGAAACAGCTGCAATCTGGAATTGTCAGAGAACCTCTTAAACTAGAAATGGACTTCTAAAGGGGTTCAGATATTTCTAACCCATTGCCCTAAGCATAGTGTAAGGTAGTGTTTTTCAAACTGTGGGGTTGAGTCCTATTCGGGGGTTACAACGTCAATTTAGTCATTTGCAATGAGCATTTACAAAAAAATTAAATAGAACAAAATAGAACCAAACGCATGGCACACAGGGCCGCTGGGTATGGTTGTACAGGTTGTGCACACTGCACACTGTAGGGATGTCACTGGCGTTATCGTCTATGTGCCAAGCACCCCTAGAGTTTTTCGTGTATCCCTCACAGAACAGGAGGTGGTGGGTATTATTAGTAATGACAAGTATTTTCACGTGAAACTTTTATTTATATGTGTGTGTGAGTGTGTATGCTGTAACATGTATTTCTTACTAGGACTTGCTGTCAAAAAACGTTTGAAAAAACACTGCTATGGTGATCTTGTATCTTTTTTTTTTGCTGCCCAGCATTGCAACTCCCTTTCTGGTTGGGGGAATGCCCACTTATGTGAGTTCTGTTGGAGGCGGGGCCTTGTCTTCCTCCACAGACCTCAAAGAGGGGAAATTGTTCTGTCTCTCTCCTTCCTGGAGTCCAAAGTGTGAGCCACTGACCAAGGCCGGGCCAGTTAGACATTCTCACCAAGAACTTTAAATCTCGAGGGGGGAAGCAGAGATTCCGGGCAGCCAGAGATTACTCACTGTGGCAGGATGGGGTTGAGAACACCAATCAAAGGTGCGAAGTGACTGGTATGTGCCAGCTAAGGCCAGTGGCAGCCTTCACGGGGGCAAGCCCGGCTGCCCGGCCTCCTTTGGTTGCTACCTGTTTTCTGATGCCCTGAATCACTCAATATGTTTCCAATAAATTGCTTATTTGCATAAGTTTGCTGGAGTCATTTTTATTCTTTGCAACCAAGGACTCAGACCAAAGCACATGTGTTTTCTTGGAGAGCTGAGCTTCGGGTATGATTCAGCCACCCTCTCACCCTATATTCTCAAGCAATCAAAATGCAGTGATACAAACGAAGAAGTGAAGAAAGAGATGAAAGAGAAAAAAAAATTCCTGTAAGTTCTTTTTTTTCCAAAGCATTGTTCAATCAGCACTGTTTTGGAACAGTCTTTTTTTTAATTTTGGAAAAATAAAAGAAGTATTTTCTTTAATTGCAGTAGATAACCATATGAACTGTAGTCTATGTAGTCGAAACACTCTTCTGTGATTTTTCTAATGCCCCACTTTGTCTCCTAGGAGCTAGCATTCATTAGCATTAAACATTCTTTTTAAAAAAACTTTGAGGCATTTACTATTTATTTAGTTAGCATCAATAGCAATCAGAGCAACATGCAGAATATATTCAGCATACACCCAAATGTTTCTTCCAAAGACATGGAACTGAGGTTCATTGACTTTTTTTTTTTTTTTTTGCTAGAGTAAAACAAGTATAATACCTTCCCATCATGATTTTTGATGCTGTGGAGAAAAATAACAGTTTAGACCCTTTCAACAAAGATGTTGTTATTTTCAGACTTTTAAAGTAGGCATTCCAACTTGGCATAACTTGATTCAGTTTTCCTTTCCAGAGGGCTTGTTTATATTTTGCATTTTACCTGAGCAGAAAAACATCACATTTCTTGTACTTTAGGAAGTGGTTTCAGCACTTGGAAAGACCTCAGTCACAGAATGCGATAGGCCATCGTGGCATAACGGGGTTCTAACAGCACACACCCGAGGCCACCAACGGGTAGGGGGAACCACCCAGAAATGACACAGCTCAGTGGCTAAGCGGAAGCCATGTGAGAATTTGCATCAATCTGCTCAGATGAGTGACGAAAGCCTAAGAAATCACACTATCTGGTCGTTATGCATCAAAGGGTTTCTTCTAAAGCCATTAGTTCTAACAGTTTCTCAGGTGGGTGAGGCAGGTGTCAGAACTCCCAGAAGTTTAGTGAATTTCTTGTTTGTCACAACGAGTTTGCTTCCCCCGTTTCTCTTTTATTTTTCTGCATCATTTGAGCACCCCCTTGTAGCTTGGCGGGAACTCTATCTCCTGCCTCTGCCGGGCTGAACTCCTTCCTGAGGTGGTTCCATTTGGATATCTGATTTACACGACAACGTGGAATGAGTGGCTTGCACGCAGCCCCCACCCCTGTGCACACACCACGGGTCCTCTCCTGCCTGGCTAGCTCCTCCTTTTGTCTCTGTTGTCTGCTCTGGGCTCTGCAGAGGTCCACAGGGCTCTGCCCTGGTGTTTTCACTCCAAGCTCTCTTCCTAGGCCATGCCATCTGCTCCCTGAGCTGGGATTTCGTGGCCATCAGTCTGTGTGCTAATGACTCTTACCTATAGCATGTCTAGGCCAGATCCTCCGGCCCTGTGATTCCAACTGCCCACTTGACATTTTCACCTAAATGGCTTTGAGGACTAAACTCTGATCTTTTTCTTTTGCACAAATTCCTTTCCAAGGGGGCCTGGGGAGTCACACCTACAAAGGATAAAATCTCAGTGAACAGGTTTCTATGATGAGGTGTATTTCCCGACCCAATTCCGGTATAGCATCACGTGAAAGACAGAAGGCCCTTATCTTAACTCAAGCATTCCTTTCCGCTGATTCCTGGTCTTTGGACAAAGCCTAACTCTTTCAGCCAATTGCCAACTAAAGAATCCCTAAATCCACCTATGACTCGTAAGCCCCCGCTTTGAGGTGTCCTGCCTTAATCCCTAAACCCACCTATGACCTGTAAGGCTCCCACTTCGATGTCCCAGCTTTTTGGGCCAAACCAATGGATGCCTTCCATGTATTGACTTATGACTTTACCTGTAAGCCCTGTCTCTCCGTAAAATGTAGAAATCCAAACTGCAAGGCAGCCACAGCGAGTCCACTTGCTCGAGGCTTCTTGGGCTCCAGGCCGTGGTCCTCAAATTTGGCTCAGAATAAACCTCTTTAAATTATTTTGCAGGGTTCGTCCTCTTTTCTGTTGACAACGTTCAGACAACTCAAACTCATCTTCACAAACACTGAAGGTATCCGCTCAATCCGCTGCTCCTCGGTGGGTGTTTATAAGCTGAATCAGCTCTTCCTGGCGTCCCCCAGGGCCTCAGGGAAGCAACCTGCGTCACCCGGGACGGCCTCTTCTCCCTCACCCTGCCCTCCCGTCTCGCTCTGCATGCGCAGCACCCTCGACGGTGTCTGCTCACACACGGATCGGAGACATCCTCCACGGGCCGCCCTCCACAGGCCGCCCTCCGCAGGAGCGTCCCAGAGTTCCTAAGGTAGGGCCCCAGGACGGCGCGGCTGCCAAGGCCCTGCGCGTCCCCACCTGTCCGTCCAGGCTCAGGCTGTGCTTTCCTTCTGTTGTTTGTGACTCTCCAGCCACCTCGACCTTGCATCAGTTGCTCAAATATTTCATAGTTTAAGAATTAAATATTTCTTTATGGTTTTTTAATGAAAAGCAGCAGTTCCCTAAGCCACCCTCTCCTCTGTTTTTTGCAGCCCAGAGGTGACTATTTCTAGCAGCTTCAGCCAGCACACCTACGTGGCCACGTCTTTATTTGCCTTAGGCAGCCTCCGCCGGTGTCTGGGTACGAACGATGAGGGCTTAGTTTGCTTGCACGACCAGCCGCCACCACAGTGAAGGACACTGCCTGTCTCCCCTTCTCCGTCATGAGTTGTGACGTTGGTTAGGTGAGTGGTCAGTGCGCACTATCGCCAGGCTGCGTGGAGCCGAGTGATGTGCTAACAGTCAACTAGGTTTTGCCCCCTTGGTTAGCCACTGCCTTTTGTAGGGGGCTAATGGTCTGCATATTTATCACTAATTATCCCCAGCCCTCCGCCACCTGTGTTAATATTACTTAATAAAATCAAACACATTGGGTATTCTAATAATTTTGTCTTCTTGAGGAAATTTTTTCTTTTTTTGAGACAGGGTGCCACTCTGTCACCCAGGCTACAGTGCAGTGGCATCATCATAGCTCACTGCAGCTTCAAACTCCTGGGCTCAAGTGATTCTCCTGCCTCAGCCTCCTGAGTAGTTGGGACTACAGGTGTGCACAAGGCTAATTTTTCTATTTTTAGTAGAGACGGGGTCTCGCTCTTGCTCAGGCTGGTCTTGAACTCCTGGCCTCAAGCAATCCTCCTGCCTCAGCCTCCCACAGTGCTAGGGTTATAGGTGTGAGCCACAGTGGCCAGCTTTGAAGAAACTTTTCAAGGAGACTTCCCACCTATTTTGGATTTGTGTCAGTTTGGGTGGTCTGGGAAGCAGACACCAAGATGGGATTTGAAGGGCAAGAGAGTTATGGGAGGAAACACCCGTGGAAAGACTGAGGGACCAGGGAGCAGGAGGCGGCGAGCAGAGCATTCACACGGGATGCAGGTCTGACACCTGAGAGGGGAGAGGGGGCAGGAAGGAGGCCTGGGGAGGAACAACCGCAGGAACAGATTGGCACGGCCAATCTGGAGCCTCATCAGAGGACCCCACCTTGGGCAGAGTGGTCCAACTCTAGGAACCCCAGCAAGCTCAGGTGTTGCCTGGGAGCAGCCTCTTGAGAGGATGGTCTCGATGTGGATGCTTGGCGAATCTGGGAGCCATGGCAGCTGGAGGCAGCACTGACTCCTCTCCTCTGAGCAGGTTCTCTCTAGAAGGGAGAGCTGAGTGGAGGGCCCCTATGTCACCATAGACTGGTGACCTCCAGGTCTTCTGCTCAGCTTTGTGCCTTCTGTTCCGTACAGACACAAAACAAGGCTGGAGAGTTCTAGAGCATCGTCTTCCATCATAGCGTGGTTTCTGTGCCTCTTTCTTAAGGAGTCCGTTGACTTCTCCCTTTTGGAGAAGGACTTCCTCCGTAGCTTCTCAGGAAAGAATGCAGGGGAGGCCTTTTTCCTTTTTTTAAACTTGCATCTTGGAAAATGTCCTCATTGTGCTCTCATGCTTAATTGATACTTGGCTGAGTATAGAAGTCTAGGTAAGAAATAGTTTTCCTTCGAAATGTTGCAGGTGTTCTTCTTTCTTCTATCCTCTAGTATCGCTCTTGACAACACTAAACTCAGTCGGATTCGTATCCTTGCCTCCAGTATTCTGAAATTTTGCGATAACATTATTTTAACTATCCTGGGACTCTTTTAATCTGGAAACTCATTTTATGATTTGGGAAACTTATATGCATAATTTCTTTACTTTTTCAGTTAGTTTTTTATGGACTCTCAATTAGGTCTCATAATTTTCTTGTGTTTTTCTCCTTTTTTTTTTGTTTTGTTTTGTTTTATGTTTTTCTTTCTTTTTTTTGCTATAATTTCTGGGCTATTTCCTCAACTTAACTTCAAAATCTTCTAGAGATTTAAAACCTTTTCTTCTATCATATTTGAATTCTGAAGCACATTGTCGTTCTCAGAAAAACTTCTCTTAAAACGCTGTTTGCATTTCATGGGTAAAATATCTTGTCTTTTTTTTTTTTTTCCTGAGAAAATTGGTAATAGTCTTTTTTAAGTTCTCTTCCTTTTTTCCTTTACATTTTTTATTCCTGGTTTGCTTGCCTTGGCCTCCATTATTCATATGAAGTGCTTCCTCAAATGTCAGCCGGTCCTTGGCCGTCTGCTTCATTTAGCGGTTGGATATTCAAAGGCTGAGTGGAGTGTTGGGTGCGTAGCATGGCTCATAACCATGAGGTCCCCTGTAGGATGGTCTGGATGTGCTGTATTGTTTGGGAAAAACTCAACAGTATCTTGAGTTTTGTGTCTTTTGGTCTTTCCTTTTGGAGTGAGTGGATTTTGGATTTTCTGCTCTGTCTAGATCTGCGGTGCCCAACCCCGGGCCATGAACCGGTACCAGCCCGTGGCCTGTTAGGAACCAGGCCACACAGCAGGTGAGCCGCAGGTGAGCGCAGCTTCATCTATACCTACAGCCGCTCCCCCTCACTTGTCTTCCCCCCACCCCCAGTCTGTCGAAAAATTGTCTCCCATGAAACCAGCCTGGTGCCAAAAAGCTTGGGGACCCTGCTCTGAATGGACGAGGCCTGGCTGCCGGCCTCTGAGAGCCACATGTGTGGGAGGCTGCATCTCGGCAGTTCGGGCGACTTCACACGACCTTCCCTTGCTTGGACTCAGGCATCCCTCAGTCGTGCCTGGCCCCCCACGGGGACCTCCGCCTCACTCTTTCCAGAGAATAAACCTCCCGTCTTCCACCGGGCAGGGAGGGACAGCCTCAGAGTGAGGGGTCAGTAAGGGGTGTTCCTGCTACGCAGACAGACTTTGAATCGTATCTCTGGTTTTTAGCTCTTCCAGAGGGTCCTGGCTGTGCCCTTTCCTCAGCCTTTAGAGACTCTGCAGTTTGCACCAAGTTAGTTCTCGACCTTCCCAATCCTGGGCTCGTGTTCAATTCTCCTGGGTCTGCTGAGCAGGACACCACACACCTTTCTGTTTTCCAGCCCCCTCATTTCCTTTTTTTTTTTTTTTTTTGCTATTGTGTTTTTTTCCTTCCTTTTTCTTTCTTCTGTTACTTTTATTTTAGTTTTTATAGTTTATAAAAAATTCTTTGCTTTGCGTTCATTTTAGTGATGCTTCCGGAGAGTGTGGAGGCCAACACACACGCCTTCTGTAAACGGAGGCCAGCTGTAACATGCTCCTAGAGCACCATGAGTCTCTCCTTTGTAATAATAACTGTTTGTAATTTCTCTTACATCCCAAACAGATTCTTATACATTAAACAAAAATTGGACGTGTGTGAGTTTTATTTTCTATCAGTTTCATTTCAGGATGGTCAAGGAGGCATTTGGTATAAGGTTGAGAACCACTGCACTGCA
>NW_012150285.1:6625228-6662121 GCF_000956105.1 Propithecus coquereli
GCGCCCGGCCGAGAGTGCACTTTTAAAATAAATTCGTGGTCAGCATCGTCTAAACTTCAGGATAGAATTTAAACTCTAAACCCTTATTAAGTGCTTATTGGCCCTTAAGACATCTGCCAGACAAGAAGTTGTCCGGGCTGCTGCTGTAGCTCAGGTGAACCAAAGCCCAGCAGTGAGCAGTTGTTTACTAAGCTCAGGTGAGAAAAATGTCTGGTTATAGTTTTTGGAACAACAAAAAATTGAATTTAGGCTGCTAGTCTTTCAGGAAGGGGAAGAAGGTGGAGATGGCTTCGGTATTTTCTTTGTTTTTATTTTTTTGTAGAGATAGGGTCTTGCTATGTTGCCCAGGCTGGTCTTGAACTCCTGGCCTCAAGTGATCCTCCCGCCTTGGCTTCCCAAAGTGCTGGGATTACAGGAGTGAGCCACTGCAGTGGACCGTGCATTGTTTTTCAATGTGCAGAAAGAGTGCTTTAAATAAAGGGCGACTTCGATATTCTGAGTGAGAGGCCTCAAAATATAAGATTCAAGTAAAAAGGTGGGTGGTTTTGTCAGGGTTTGCAGGCGTGGACACAGCAGGAAACACAGCCCAGGCCCCTCTTGTTCCTTTCGCTCGGAATGATAGGAACAGGCACCCAGCGAATGTTTCCCTGAAACTGTAGGAGATGTAATTTCATGGTTTGTATGTTTTCCTCTAGTCTCTCAAGATCCCTTTATTGCATTTTCTCCTCCCTCCTAAGGCTGCTCCTCAAACTTTCTCTGTCTTACTTGGTGTTAGATCTCAAACACCCAAACTGACACTTTCTTCCTAGGACATGGGCGTAGGGGGTGCAAGGCCAAGCCGAGAAGGAGTGGCTTTTCGTAACTCAGAATGTGTTACCCAAAATTTTATCTCTGCAAGAACAAATTGTTAAATTTTATGAAGAATCGAATCAGCAATGTCAATTTTTGAAAGAAGA
Organism: Propithecus coquereli; assembly: GCF_000956105.1. Taxonomy (NCBI): domain Eukaryota; kingdom Metazoa; phylum Chordata; class Mammalia; order Primates; family Indriidae; genus Propithecus; species Propithecus coquereli. The sequence continues at coordinate 6,626,185 of NW_012150285.1, forward strand.
TTTCTTTAGTAATGCAGCATTTCTGTGTGATATCATGTCAAATCAAAATGACTTGAATATTTCTTTGCAAGGTAAAACTAAGTCTATATATGATATGTGGAAAAAATCCAAGCACTTTGAAAAAAAGCTATCTTTTTTCAAAGCATTTCTTCAAAAGAAAATTTCAGATGAACATTTTCGCCAGTTAGCAAAGGTCACTGATGAGCAGGATGATACATGTGAATCATTTGAAGAATACGCAGCTGTTATAAACCTATTAACTGGAGAGTACAATGAAAGGTTCGCTGACTTTGAGAATCATGACATCACACTCAAATTAGCATTTCAGCCTCACCTAGTTGGTATCACCAAGGCACCTAAAGAACTACAAATGGAATTGATTAAAGTCTCAGTAGATGACATTTTAAAGTCATTGTTTGATGCTAAGAAATATCCAATTGAAATACGGAAAAATGCAGTAGAATGCCCACGTCTTCAGCAACATGCCTGAAAAATGCTTTCTTGCTTTTCAACCATGTATTCCTGTAAATCTACCTTCTCCTACCTAACCCAAATCAAGACGCCCTTAAGGTCACCAATGACTGATCCCATCTAGAGGATCAACTGAAACTGAGGACCTCCATGCCGCAACCAAACATTCAAATGCTTCCACCACAAAGCAGACACAAGAAAGTCATTAAAAGGCTAATTAACCTTGAAATTAACAAATAGTTTTCATTTTTTGAAATTATTACGTACGTAGTAGTTAGATTTTTACAAAATAATGTACATTTTTGAGTCTATCTAGTTGAAGTTTCTTGAATGTGGCCTTATTTGATTTCAGCTAAATTAATGCAGCTTCCAACATGAAGAGCCTCCCCGCCCTGCCCTTGATCATTTCATATGAATATTTTACATTAATAAACTTCATTCTTCTCCCAAAGCCAAGAGATTGCTTTAGCATCGATCTCTCCCTTCACGCTTCACGTGCCATTGTTGTCGGTAATTTTTAACTTCCCACGTTACACATGACGTTGGTTCACATAATCTATTAAATATGTCTGGGTTTGGGTTTCCCCACATTTTATTTCTTCACCAATCTTTCTTGTATCTCAGACCTCTCTGTGACCACATCTTTTTTCTGGGGGTGTATATTTTAGAGTTTTTGGAGGTCTATTAGTGGTAATCATTCTCAGTTTTTGTTTCTCTGAAAATGCCTCACCTTTACTCTTTTTCTTGACAGATAATTTCTCTGGGCAGGCAGGTCCAGGCTAATACTTACTTTCTCACAGTATTAATATTGAAGATATCAATCTGCAGTTTTTTCTCACTTCTACTTTTGCTGTTGAGAAATCAGCTATTCATTTTATTAATGTTTTAATTCCTTTGTAATTAATCTGTCTTTTCTCTCTAGCTGTTTTTCTCCAGATGTACTTAAAAATTATTCGGTTTGGGATTTCTTGGACTTGCTGGATGTATTATATCAATTCTCGAAATTCTCAGACTGACCCTTCCCAACATCGTCTCTCTCCTGCATTCTTTGCCGTTGCAGCCTGAACCTCTGCTCAGCGTACGTTAGGCCCTCTCTGCTCTGCGTCTTAGCTTCTCTTTATTACTTTCCTTTTAATTTTTGTCCCTCTAGAGTATATTTTTAGTACTTTATTCAGAAATATCTTCCATCCTACTAATTTGCCGTTTAATTATGTCTAATCTGGTATTTACTCTTTGATTTTTAGTTATAGCCATTATATTTTATATGATAATTGTAATAGTTGAAGTACTTTGGATAGGATGCTATTATTGTTTCTTCCTGTCCATTCTTCCTCACGGTGTCTTATGTCCTTATGTGTTTTATAATTTTTGAATGTGAGCTCATGCTATTCTGAACTCTGCTCCAGGGATTATATAAAGGACTAGTTGGCTTGAGTGTAAATATTTCCAGAAAGTATTTGTGTTTGCTTCTGCCTGGCACCGAGGACATCATCAAACTAGCTCCACTTTAAACTAAAAGTCTCCTCTTGTGGCTTCCCAGGCTGCGCAAACACTACTGATGGGAAGATTGGTCGGTGGCCATGAAGGATCAAGGAGTATTTGAAAACATTATTCCAGAAACAAAGCAGAAGAAGACCTAATTCTTTGCGCTCTACTTCGGTAAGGTAGATTTCCCCCACTTCACCCTTTCTTGGGTCCAGGCCGTGAGTGTGTGTGTGTGTGTGTATCTGTGTGAGTGTCTGTGTGTGTGTGTGTGTGTGTGTGTGTGTGCACGCGCATGTGTGGGTGTGTTTGGCATGTGGAGGGTGTTCATTGATTCGACTCCCTTGCAGATGGTGCCCAAGGCCTGTCTTCTGTGTCCTTAAACAAGACTGTTCAAACAGAGGTTAGGCCACGGGGCGTTGGTAGATAGTTTTGGATTAGCCAGAGCATCCTTGTGGGTTTGCTCTCTGAACTTGTACTTCTACTTTGTTCTTGTGGGAACTTCCTTGGTCTCTTACAAGCTTATCCATTCATTTCTGATATTGAATTTTATATTTTATCTAAAATTTTTAGGTTTTATAGCAGAGTTTCATGATTTCTGGTCTATCATATTCCTAGAAGCAGAACTCTTATTCGATTTTATAATCCGCTCTAGAATCTCGTCTGGTGCCTCTCACATGGGAGGTTCTCACACGCGTGTTGGGTGGATGTGTGCTCACTGATTGGGTCACAGTGGATCATAGGCCCAGCTCTCCTTTAGACACCATTTTGCATTTCTTTTCCGTCTGCCCCGGCATCTGGCGTAGCGCTATGCAGTTGCCGGGGGCGCTACAGTGCTCTTGAATGAACATACCGGTCCTTGTCTTGTCTCTCTAGTGAGGGAGATTTTGTAATTGTTCTTAGAGCCTGTTTCATGTATTAGTCATCCTTACATTAAAAGCACCCATTCGGCTAACCAATGTGTCTTCTCCAAACACTGACCTATTTCCTTCTGTTTCACCCTTTGTGAACCTGGAGAGCAGTTGACTGATAATTTTCTTGTTTAAAAACAATTATGTTTTTAGTTACCTCCACGATGCTAACGTGGTTCTCTAACATCTCTTTTCCAGGCTAAGCGACCTCATGCCCCTAGTGGTAGAGAAATACATTTCTGGATGCAGTTGGGTGGGGAATTATTAAAGCTCTATGTCTGACAGTGCTCTGTGATTGAATGTACCCCGGTAGAAATTAAGTACTCCGTGGGGACCTGGACATGTGGCTCGCCTGCCAGGCATTCTTGCTGAAACTCTCCCTGTGCGTCACTCTCCCTGCCTCCTGGGCACGGTGTTTCGGGTAACCTGGGCAAAGCTCGCAAGCTGCTCTTGGCGCTGTGGTCAGCCCTTTACGAAAGCTGCATCCAGGTTCCGTGAAACCTGTGACATGCTGCCCGACCCCGACTGCCGTTGCTCACCACTGCGACTTCCTGTCTCCTGCCCAGGGCTGCGTGCTGAAAGGCCAAGAGCGGCTGGTACGCCTGGCCCCGAGTCCTCCGCCCAAGGCAAATAAGGAACTTGGCCCGACAGAGGCCAAAGGAAGAGCCTGCTCATCATGCTCCTTCTCGCTGAGGTTTTACCCCAGCCGCTTATTTCGTGGTCATCCTCACTGAGCATCTGAGCAGTGCTCATGGCACAGCCCCTGACACCTATTGGCTGTGCAGAAACTTACGTAAAATTGCAGCAAGTGTGACTTTGCTGGGTGAAAAGATGGCCCATCTGCTTTTGCCTGTCCAATCAGATAACCAACTGAATCGGGCCACCAGCTGGAATTAACCTAGTTCCTCTCAAGCACTCAGCTTTGCGCTGGGTTCTGAGAACAATATGAGAAAGGATACTGGCCTTGCCTTCTGGAGAACAAGTAGGATTCTGAAAAGTCATTCATTCATTCATTCAACAAATTTTGCGTGTGCCAGGCACTGTGGTAGGCATTTGGGATAGCGCAGTGACCAAAACAGACAAAGATCTCTGCCTTGAAGAACATCCATTCTAGTTGTGCACAAACACATTTTTATTAAAGGAATTAGGATTCTCAGTGGCCCAAGGGCAATTGTTATTTAAGGGAAGCTGACTGAATTCCTTTGTAAGAATAAAAGAAAAATAAAAAAGGAAGCCCTTCCCATGCCCACGCCGGGGGGTCCTCAGGGGTGGGGGCAGTGGCTGCTGGGCGTGGCAATGGGGACCAGGTGGCCAAGGCCTGGTGGACAGGCGAGAGGCCGGTATGGATCACGGGAGCTGAGCCAGCCCCGGTGCCTGTTCCATTGTCCCGTCAGACTTTACTTAGAAAACACAAGTTCAAAGACCAAATCACTAAGAATTTTAATGAATAATTAATGAAACCCCATGTGCTGGGACCTTCTGAACATGTGGGACACCCAGGAAGCCAGCCTGGCTTAGAGCTGCTACCTTGTATGTTTTGTTTTTTGTTTTTGTTTTTGTTTAGTGGAAAAAAGATTTTTCTTTTTTCCAAAAATTGCACCAAAGTAAAGCAAAGCTCTAGTTGATGCGGGCGTGTTGTGTAGGCGTTAGCAGCACTGCCCTCTGCTCGTTCATCGGACAGTAGCGCTGCCCCAAGAAAAGGTGGTTACTTGTGTGTTCTCCAGGGTTGGCGCCTGTCTCCTTACCTCGCAGCTATGCTGTGAGAAAAGGGGATATTTGAAAAGTGCACAGTCGCCCACAGATGTCAGACACTCCACTGCGTAAGTCTGATTTCTCACATGGGACACTGTGGCCCTACCTGACTCACACACGTGTGTGAGGGGCGCCGTGTCCAACAGCGCTGTCCCGTCTCCCTGCTCTCTGGAAGCAGATCATCTAAGGACCGTCACACGTTCTTTTCTGCTGGGGCCACGCAGCAGACTGTAGAAGAGTCCCGGGATTGGTCTTCCCTACTAGCTCCTGTCGTTTTCCTTGTGCACAGGAAAACTCCTTACACAGTTTTAAAACATTTTCTTAAAAGTTTATTGGTCTGGGGGGGGGGTGGCATAATGTCATGGTTAATTAGATCTGGATTTGAATCCAGATTTACTGCTTTCTAGCTGTGTGACCTTGTGCAAGTTACAGGAACAAGCTTTGTTTCCTTTATCATAAAATAGGGGTGACATTAACAGAACCTCCTTCAAAGTTTTCTTGTCGGAGGGACCGAGGGTGCGGAGCACTCCCCACATCGCCAGGTATGCAGTAGGTGCTCAGTCAGTGTTAGCGATTACTATTTTTAGCTCACGCAAGAGCACAAGATAGTGTGGGCTGACGGCTTATTTGAGGAGCATCATTCCCAGCATCCGGCGTCAATGAAACAGGCCGACTCCGGTAGCCGCCAGCGACTGGTGGCTTTAGGTTGGTCACACGCACTTGAAATGCTCCACTCAGGGAAGGCCTGTGGGGAGGGGAAGGAGAAAAACACAACAGAAACAGTGACCCAATCGTCAGATTATGACTCGGTGGAAACCTTAACTTTCTTTCTATTGCCACGGAAACGCACAGACTCAACACTGGCAATGTCGCGGATTCTGAAAACCGTACGGGGTCGCTCTGAGCTGGATTCCGTCTGCTCTTTGTTTGCACACAGCCTTGTGCTCTCGGTCTGCGAAGTGCGCATGTGAAAGTGGGCTGTGTAGAAACTGGACAGCCGGGGCTTAGGGGAAGCTGCTTCTCGCCAGATCATAGCGGAGATCATGCTTTGCACACGGGACTCGCACGGGATCCTCACGCGTCCGCTTCTGGATTAAATGGTGCTGATTTCAGAACTGCCTTTGAAAAAAAAAATGGTCACAACAGGTTGCCAACTCCCAAAGAAAATACTACACCAACAGATCGAATGGTGTTTCGTTAGAGATGAGTTTATAAAACAGACCCCAGTTCCCCGTCTTGACAAATATGTGATGCCACCTAGTGACAAATGTTCGAAGTGCAGGCACACTGTCGCCCCACCCAGCCCCGCGTGGCCAACAGGGCGGGAAGGTGGGGAATTCAAGAAGCCCTCTCAGCAGAGGCCGTGCAGAACCTGTGCTGCAGGACCTCCTGGAAGCGGGAGGCCCTGGAGACAGTGTGGGACACTCCTCTGTTGCATGGCCCGCCCACGTCTTAGCCGCCGGGGGCTGAGTGCCCGTCATGGCTTTACTCCGAGTCCAAGTTTGTTCTGCATTTCACACGGTGCCCCTGGAAAGTGCTTGACTTGTTCTGAGATCAGCTAAGGGTATGATTACTAACCTTGAAAATACTAATTCTCCACCAAAAACTCTTTTTGGGGAGTGAGCATATGGGAAGCTATTGGAGAGTGGGAAACCAAAACCAACTTTTATTCCCTTATTTGTAATGCAACAGGTAATGAAAAAGAATGATGCCCTCTAAGCCCAGCTCTGCTCCGCATGGTGGGGAAATCTGCCTCCTCCTTGGCTTTGGAGTTGTAATTTTCACTCATCTGATCTGATTTCATGCATTTCTCCAATACAGGCATACCCCCAACACTGGGTGTATGATGGAGGATGGGACGGACACAGTCCTTGCTCTGGGGGAGCTTTTACAATAGATCGATGTTTTGAAGGGTGGGCTGTGACCTCATGGAGTGTGTTGCAAAGGGCATTTTGAAAGTGAAGTGGAACAGAATACAGAAGCACGGCCTTGCATGGGGATGTGGGGAAATAGCAAAGCATAGCGGTTAACCCCAGGAGCGTGGGGCCGCTATAAAGCAGCAGAGAAATAGACTTGCTATTAGCAAAGAGAATGGGCTGAGGAGAAAAGTCCAGTGTCCTGAGTCCCACACGAAGGTTGGACCAGATGGGTGAGCAGAGGCAGGTCTGATCAGGAGGGGTGATGTGATTGTCCGCAGGGAGACCGAGGGGTGGAAGCAGAGCGAATTCTTATTCTTGGTCCCATCGGTAAAAACCACTGATTCGGGGCTGTGACGGGGAGTTGGGATAATGCAGAGATGCCCCACATTTAATAATTTGTATTATTAATAAACTCTTGGAAAAACTGATCCCCCAAACCTTTGGCTTTCCTGTTTTCTCTATGAATTATGCTTATTTCTGTTTATTTGTACCTGTTTCCTCAAGCGAAGTCTCATGGCTTCTCTGGCTGACCTTGGTCCTATTTAATTTTCCCCATTCCTTGTCCCAAACTGTGTGACATGTGGCACTCATCCCGGCAGGTGGTGACGCATCTTGCACCACAATAGCTAATGAGGCAAACAATTCTTAGAGCATACAAAGCAGGAGCCTGACAAACTCTGTCACCTGCATCACTGATGAATTGTGAGGAAGAAAAAGTAAACAGTGAGGTTAGAGGACTCACGGCCGGAGGTCAGGGACAGAGTCTGGTGCGTCTTTACGGCACAGACGCCGGACTCGGGGACTGCTACACAGCAGATGCTCAGAACCGGTTATTAAATGAAGGTTTACTGAAAGACCATGTGATCTAAGGAAAAGGGGCCCCATTTCAGCTGTTTCTGGCGGGGTAACCTTTGGCAGGTGATTAATCTTCCTGGACTTCGATTGCCTTATCTATGAAATGGAGATAATAATCTCAGAGCAGCACTGGTGAGATCAGAAATAATAAAGTAGGCACCTGGAACATGTTAAATACTCCAACAGGTGGTGTTAGTTGCTCCGTGAAATTTACAAGCCTGGCAGTATCTTTTATTGCTGTTAGCTGGGAGTGACTAGCAAGACTCACATCCTGTGGCCGGCTAGGCTTTCACGGAGGTGCAGGTTTCAAACGGCAGGATTGGGAGACGGGAAACGAGATGGGTCACTCGGCTGGTTAGTGACCCTGGTTGTCACCCAGCACTCACATTTCAAAGCCATTTATTCCCTAAGAATGATAATAATAGTGACAATAACATTCATGGGACTCTTTCCCTGTGCTGGCCACAGATCTATGTGCTTGGATCCTACAACAAGCTTAAGACGTAAAAACTGTCACTCTGTGGCCGGGGGCGCAGAGGCGCTGGGTGATGTGCCCGGTGTCCTTTAGCCAGTCAGCGTGAGCAGGATGGAAGCGGGTGGACTCTCTGGGCCCACACTCTGCCCTGCTCCTGCTTGAAGTCAGTGCATTCATTTGCTCTATGAATTAAAGAAGAATGTATTTCTTTGTGAAAAATGGCCATCAAATGTTAGGAAAGTTATTTAAACTTTAAATCATAGTCAACAGGTAGTTTGAGGATCTGAGAAGAAAACACACCCTGGGATGTACGAAATAGCTTGTCATCTGCACAACTGTGATTGTTGTCATGGGGGCTTCTGTGGGTCTCGCAGTTATATTGAACCTGAATGGCAAAGGCCTATGGTACTGTCATTCGCGGAAGATTGTGTTTATGTTCGCCGCTGTCTCCCAGGGGGCTTCCTCCCACTAACCCCTGTATTTTGCAGGGCACGTCAGCCCACTTGGTTGCTAAGCTCTTGCTATGTAAATGTGAGGCTGACAGGCGGGGGTGTTAAACGCTTTAATGACAAGCAGTTTATTTTTCCACAGAAATACAAGAAGACCAGAAACTTCAGAATTCACCCCTTCAGTTCTGGCAGCTGCCTCTTCTCAGACAGTTCCTCTTAATACTCATGCCATTGGGAGTCTCCCGTTCCTGAAAAGGGCGTCTGCGTTTCCAGACGGGTTTCGTACTCCAGGTTTGGGAGGTGATTCCGCTGCGCTCCCAGACTTGGCTTTCTAATAACCCAAATTAGTAGTGTTATTTGTGTTATTACTCAGTGCTTTCTGAAGAGCAATCTGACATCTCCCTGTGTGTGGCTGGTTAGCCTCTCTGTTTCACGGAAGAGAAAGCTGAAGCAGGGAAGTTTCGGACTTGTCCAGCATCATCAGGGATTGAAACCAGGCAACGTGACTCCCGGATCCGCACTCCCAACAGCAGCTAAGTGCGCGTCCGGCTCCGACTTGGGGCACGGATCCACAGTGGCTGACACTGGGGGGACACGTTAGTTGTGACCCCTGCCTGTTAATACAGTGACACCTTAACAAACACCCACTATGTACCAATCCCTTTACTTACTTTACAACGATCAAATGGAGGTAGGTATTCTTATCCTCATTTTGCAGGTGAGTTGTTGAAACCCAAAGAGGTTAGGTAACTTGCACATGGTCACACAGTTGGTTAATGGTGAATTTGGGTGGCAAACCCAGCTGTTACTGACCCCCAATATCTGATTCTTGCCCCTGTGGGTGCCATTCATTTGTAGGAGATAACGAAGGTGGACAAGCCTAGACTTCCCAGGAGAGTTTCCCCTTCAACCTACAAGGACAGTCAGAATACCAGTTGTCTTCCCTGTAAGAGGTAATTGGAAATTCATAGAATGTCTGTGTTGAATACGAACACTTTTGTCCAGTATTTACACCTTCCTCACCCCTGGCATTGGTGGGGTCTGCTTTTTCAAGGTCAGTTAAGCAGAGTCTCCAGACCAAGCTGGGTTGAAATGTTTCTCAGCCTGCGATGGGTGGCGGGCTTGCTCCAGTGGCTTTGCTGTGTTAGGACGCTTCACACTGGACATTCTTGGCGTCTCCTGCTGGTCTGTTTTGCCCCCTGATGGGCAGTGCAGACAACATGGAGCTTGCAGACAAAATGCGGAAATGGGAGAATGCGTGGCCAGGTCGCTCACTCAAGGAGGGCAATAGAGCAAACACAAAATAGACACTTTACATAAGATCACTGGCATAAAGTTCAGACGGAACGGAATGCGACAGAACCACGTGTTCTTCCCTCCTCTGACCAGAGTCATTCTTCCCAGAAGAAATTGCTACTGACAGCTCCTTTGGTGCGCTTCCAGAAATTTAAATAGATTGTAAAGGTGCAGATTGCATTGAGCGTTCTAGTTCTTTGGTTTAGGAGAAAAGTTCTGTACACAAAAGTAAGAATATCCCTTCTGACGAGGACAGAGAGCTTTTATTCATATCCTTTTAATAAACTCTCTAGAATGAATTTTTCTTTAGTTTCCTTTTTAGTTCTTACTTTGATGTCTCTGATATTGGATTTCTTTCTGTATTTTTCGTGGGCACATCAAGAGCATCCAAATACCTATCGTGGGTTATATTTGGGTGTTAAGGGAAAAAAACTAGAGAACTCTGCCAAAGTGTAATCATGTCCGAATAGACGGAGGGGAAGGGTTACAGCCTGTTCGTATGACTGGAACAAGTTGACCAGGACTTAATGCCAAATATTCTTTGAGCTATCAAGTATCAGAGGGATTAAAATGGTATAAATTTGGATCCCCAATTGGGTACTGTGTATAACGGGAAGTAGTAGTTTTTGGTAGGCAGTTCTCCATGGTATCTTGCATTTCTGCATGATCTGCCTGCACAGATCTAATTGTATTTATTCTGGACTATTATTCAAGGATGGTTACATAGCAGACAGCCTTGGAAAACTAAGATAGTGTCCCCTTCTGGAGCAAAGGACAGGTTTGTTTATTGTCCAGCATAATCAGGACAATGTTTTCTTCTGGGGCAAAACTCAGGCAGGCGCATTGCCCATGTAAGGGATTTGAGTTCCCTAAGCTCAGTGTTCCTGTCCCCTCGTAAGGCACCCTGGTATGTGCGCGGGCATGTTGCCCTGGGGGAAGTGGGGCTCCGGAACGTGGTTCAGATGCTGACACTCTGGCTCACTGGCTCACTCTTACTCACTGCCATCGCTGTGAGTAACAAAGTCCTTTGTTTCTACCCAGGAGTCTCCTATCTTCTGTCAGTGTCCACGAGATTGTGCCATGCTAAATTGTCAGCTTGCGTACAGGGTATAATCTCAGACCCTTCCTAGTGCTCGACTGTGGTATGTAGAATAACAAAAAACATCAGTGACAGTGATTTCATGATTGAAATGATGTATTCTGCAGGTGACCAAGATGCCCAAGTCACGGGAAGACACCATTGAGATAAGGAGGATAAACGCCCAAGTAATAAACTTACAACCTTCCGATGTCAGTGTCATTTGCGAGACTGAGGAATGTCAGTATGGTCACAAGACGGCCAGGCCTCCGGGCTGCCGTTCCGTCCGGATACCCCGGCTGAGCCCAGCTGGCAGGACGGGAGGCTTCAGATTCCTGGAGGCTATTGGAGGCGTGTTGCGGGGTGGACGTTAATAGTTTGGGATAGAGGCAGGCAGACATCCCTATGGTATATGAAATTCAAAGCAAACTAAGGCAAACTGCTGTTAATTAGACTGATATTTAATTCACAAACGCATGTCACATATACCATTATGTTTTCGAAAATGTGTTGAGAACCCCAGAAAGATCCTGTTTATGGTGGTTATACCTATCGCTATTTATGGCATTAGAAATTAAAACTGAGAAAGTAAAAAAATGTATTCATTTATTTAAAATAGCAATAATATAAAAATTTCACATCAGCATAAATAATTTTTATGAAAATAACTCTATTTTCCAAAACTAAAGAATTTACTGCAAAAGTGACATCATTTTATGATTTTTCAAAATCTCTTGAACGTCTGGCTTCGTAGGAGACAGCTGAATTCTCCCATCTACTTCGTTCAATCTGTTGCGGTGTCTTAAGCCATGTAGCCGCTGGAAAAAAACCACCAAGAGATGAGGATGAAAGTGAGCAAGGCAAAGAATATGTTCCTATTTGTATACAATAGTTTTGACCTTACAGACCCCCTAAAAGGATCTCGAGGATTCCTGGAATCCCTGGACCACACTGTGAGACACAAAATAAAGCAAGTGTGCAGGACGGAAAACAAATAAACCAGTTGTTTAGGAAACAGTGTTGTATTGATTTTAGGGTATGAATGCCGAAAGTTTAATTTCTGAAATTCCTAGTAAAACTTTCAGAAGAGCCCCTTAATTCTCTTTGCTTTTGTTAATTAGGAAACCAAGGAATTTCCAGCAGAGTGGCCCACTGGCATGCCATGAGATGCCTGGGGAATAGTTAGGTTTTACACTTGAGAGAATTTTATTTCAGGCTCTAGGAATGTGGGGTTTTGATAACATTTCAAAATAATACCCTTTCTTCCTAGGGCCCAGAGATGAATGCGTCATTTAGCATAATGAGGATATGTGATATATGGAATAAATCATTGGCTTGGGTGCCAAAGCAACCACAGTTTGAACGAAAGCATAGAATAACAATTGGGCAACTTTAGGCAAGTTATTTAGCCACTCTGAACCTCAGTATCTTCATCTGCAATGCGGGAGTAATGATGAATCCCAGGCTTGGTGGGAGGATTCTACTTACATATCCCAAGTCTGCTGTCTGGCATCCCGGAAGGCACAAGGCAGAATTCCCAACTGTGTCTTCAGCTGGGATTGAACGGGGCCTTGGCAGTCATCACGATGTGCATCAGCTTCTGCTAAAACACACCCAGCCACAGAAATGCTCTGCTTTGCCAGGCCGCTCCTTCCACATCAGAAAGGTCTAATTACTGGAAAATTTAGGGAACTAAAATCTCCCTTCATCATTTCACACTGGTCCCTGCTCCGAGTGCAGCCTAATTCTCTGTCACAGGACAGCTCTTCAAACATCGAACAGTACTCCGGTATCGCCTAACTCCTCTGTCCTCTAGATTAAACACTGTCACAGCCTTCAACGGTCAGATGCGTGACGTTTTGGGCCGTGTTCATTTTCCTTTGGACACAAAGAGGGTTAAGTTCTGGACATCAGAAGACCAGGTCAGGCCCAAATGATAAAACATACGTGCTTTTCCTTTCCATGCCTACCTTTCGGTGCGTTTGTGGGGTAGTTTACTATGCCTAACTGTACACGTCATCCTTGTTTGTGCCACGGCCATTTGAACGCTCTTGTTTGCTTGTTACTTAATCGACCCATGATATCAGTCATGGTGTGTACGGACGGCCGGCGGGGCAAACGGCTGTGTGCAGAAAGCAGCGTCCTGCCAACTCTTCGCAGTTCTTTATTTCTTCATTTCTACAGTATTACATTGGGTACCATGACACTGACTTCCAGGTTTAGCCTGATGAGTGAAATGAACTTTGCTGGCTTAAGAAATGCCCGCGCTTGTCTGTAACCTGGTGAGTCACTGCCCTCTCTCGGGTAAGCCAATGTGAACGGTCACTTCGGTGTCACTCTCGGGCAAGCCTTGGCCTTTGCCCTAGATTGCAGTCAAAATGCTGACATCTTTCCCTGCTGCTAACTTTCCACAGTCTTTAGAGTTTTCGGTGTCTCGGAGGTCAGAGCCTTCAGAGTTATTAGTCAGCCTTAGCATATTTCCGTTTCTGACCCAAATAGCTACAAGAACTTCCCCTTTTAAAGTTCTCCCTTTCCGCGTGTTGAAATTGCAAACTAGAGAAAGCACACGATTTCAGGTGCAGCAGCTTTTTCTCCAACTCCAAAAAATCCCAGGAGTTTCACCAGCGACTTTTCACTCACCCAGCTGGAAGTCGGAGTGAAACTCTCTGTAGTCTCTCCTGGGGGGGACTGTGTTTTGTATCTGCCTCTGGGTATCTTTTGGGGGCTGGGGGCTGGGAAAATATGTTCCGTCATACAGGTCCTGTGCAGGGGTTTTGAACACGCCGCCCAGTTTCTTATGGAGCTTCCTGAGCTTGTGTCTCTTCTGAGTCTATGGCTGGCGCTGCGTGGGCGGGAAGCAGGTCGTGCTCCCGGAACGGGTGGCAGAACCTAGTGACCCTGCGAGCAAGCCTACTTCGGCTGGCCTGCGCCTTTGGAAACTCCGGGATCTCTTTTCCATTCCTTCTCTGTGAAGGAATCCTAACTGCCTTGTTCTGGTTGTGGAAGTGAGGCCACTCACCCAAAATATTCCTCCTCTGTCCAGACCTGGGGTGGGAGAGGCAGAAAGGCTCAGTGTGGTCAGAGCTCTGGGACAGGCGGGAGCACTTGCTCCTCCTAAAGAGCACGTGAACCTGCTTGCGAGTCCGCAGACTCCTAAGGGTTGGGGACTTGGGGGGGCCAGCTAGAGTGTGGCCAGCTGGGCATCATGCCTTGAGCAGCCCTGCCTCAGATGTCCCTGCGGTCCCCAGATATGACCAAGTCCACGGTGAGCAATGGGGCTCCTGGGGACCCGATGTGGTGTTCATGCCATCATTGGGCGTCTAGTCTGGAGGCTGGATCTTCAGTCTGGACCAAGGAGTTTAAAAAAATATGCATTAGTTTCCCTTACTACGAAAACAATGCATACTTACACTGAAAATTTTGGCAAAGTACCTGGAAAGCTAAAAGAAGACAAACGACACCCCAGTTCAGATATACGTGCTAGTTTGATAGCTCTTTCCAGTAATTTATATATATAATATATAAATATATATTTATAAATAGTATTAAAACATGTTTCTATGTTTATTGTATATTTCAATAAATGATAAATTATTTCATTTATCAGAAAGTATTTGCTGAGTGGAGAATGGCAAGAGAAGCATAGCCCTTGCTCCGAGAGGCTAGCGGGTTAATGCGGGAATCGGGAAATGAACAGGTAGACAAGGACGTGATTACAAGACGCGGAGCTCAGTGAAGGAGCACACCGCTATGGCAGAAAATAACAGCAGGGAACTGTCCACATGGTTGGTGAGGAAAAAGAGCTCTTTGGATAAATGATTAAATCCAAACCTGGGGAAGGAAATCCACAGGATGAGTCTGGAGTTTCTTGTCCTAAGTGAAGAACGGAAGCTATCAAAACCACTACTGTCACGTCGAAAAGATTCAGGAGCCAAGTTGAAGAGGTTCCCTCTGGCCAAATACAAGACAATCTGAGCATCATTAGAATAATGGCAGCACGAAAACATCAACCACAGTCCTGGGTATGTTTCGGTCAACACAGATTCCGCGTGGTGACACCATAAGATTGTAGGGTAGTATTGTTTATTCTACTTTTTCCATGTTTAGATATGTTCAGACACATTGTGTTCCAATGGCCTGCTGTGTTCCCCACAGTAACACACGTACAGGTGTGTAGCTAGGAGCAACAGGCTATATCATCTAACCCGGTCTGTAGCAAGTAGACCATCTAGGTGTGTGTTAAGGGCAATCTATGACCTTTGCACAGTGACAAAATGACCCAATGACACATTTCTTAGGACCAATCCCCATCCTGAAGCGATGCATAGCTGCATGTTTAAATTTATGAGTCCATGGTAATACTAAAAAAATCTCTCATTAATCACCTTTGGAAGATGCTGGGGGACTAACTCATTATTTTGAAAACTGGTAAATAAAGGGAGAAAAATTAAACATTCATCTTGTGCCTGTGGTTAACCAAATAGTTGATGAGGGAACTTTCTCTTTGCAGAAGTACTCCAGAAGGGACAAAGGAGGACAGAATCAGAATGCATCACTTTACGAACACTTAGTGAATTGACGTATCTAGACAACCATAGCCAGTGGTTGTTAGCCTCACGAAAGAGAGACCACCAGACAGTATGTTCCTCCACGTGGAAGAACGTATGCAGTAATCTTGTCAAATAAGTAAACTCGAATCTCCCCAAAATCTCAACAGATCTGAGTGCCTGTTGACAGGACATCGGGGATGGAGGAACATGTTAAAAAAAGTCACAGGGATGCAACAAGCAAAATTCAGACTGCAGGAAAAATGAGACTTTCTTTAGGACTATTGAGGGGATTAAATGAGTTAATATATATAAAGTGCTTAAAACAGTGTCTGGCGCTCGGTAGATGTTAGGTGTTGTGATTGCCATTATTGTCAGTGCTGTTCCAACCGAGCACAACCTGTACAGGGAGGTCCCATTCCCACCGGGACCGTGAGCAGCCGAGCACACCAGGAATCAGCTTATCCAGGGACCTGCGGCTGCCGGTGGTGCCTGGGGCCATTGCTTCTGCCAAAAGCCAAGAATGTGCCGGGCTGTCAGCAATGACACCACGTGGCTACAGGGGAACCGCACGACCAACACGGCCACTGTGGGCTTCTCAGATTTCCCCCTGCGTTTGTTTCTAAGGAAGGGAAATAAGGAAGGAAAAGGTAATTTCATGGTTACTTAGGAACACTGGGAGCCATTGAACTGGACTATTAAAAGAGATGTGACCTTAATTTGTAGTCCACATGTTAGCCTCCATGTTAATTATATTCCATTCTGTGCATTTTTTTTACTTTTTTAAAGATAGACTTTGTTTTTGAGAATAGTCTTCGATTGATAGAGAAATCAAGAAGGTGGTACAGAGAGTTCCCATGTACCTGCACCTAGTTACTATGTAATGATATAAACATAGTAAGATTACAAGCATCTTACATTAGTATGATATTAATACATTTGCTACAGTTAACAAACCAATACCAGCACATTATTATTAACTGAAGTCCGTACTTTACTCAGGCTTGCTTAGTTTTTACCCGATCCTGTTTCTGTTCTGGGGTCCCATCTGGGTGACCACATCACGTTTATTTGTTATGTCTCTTTAGGTTCCTCTTGGCTGTGACAGCCTCCAACTTTCCTTGTTTTTGATGACCTTGAAAATTTTAAGGAGTATTGAGTCAGGTATTTTGTACAATGTCCCTTTATTGTTTTTTTTTTTTCAGCATATTATGGGGGTACAGATGTTTAGGTTACATATGTTGCCCTTGCTTCCC
This sequence comes from Propithecus coquereli, assembly GCF_000956105.1. Classification (NCBI taxonomy): domain Eukaryota; kingdom Metazoa; phylum Chordata; class Mammalia; order Primates; family Indriidae; genus Propithecus; species Propithecus coquereli. The sequence goes on from NW_012150285.1 coordinate 6,642,676, forward strand.
CCTGCCCCCCTAAGTCCGAGTTTCAAATATGTCCATCCTTCGGGTGGTGCGCATTGCACTCTTTGTGTATGCAAATACTCGACCCCTTCTCCCCCCTCCCCCCTCCCCCCGCTCCCCTGCCCAACATCCAATAGATGTTATTCTTATATGTGCATTTATGTGTTGATCAGTTAATACCAGTTTGATGGTGAGTACATGTGGTGCTTGTCTTTCCATTCTTGGGATACCTCACTTAGTAGAATGCGTTCCACCTCTATCCAGGAGTATACAAGAGGTGCTATATCACCATTGTTTCTTAAAGCTGAATAGTACTCCATGGTATACATATACCACATTTTATTAATCCACTCATGTATTGATGGACACTTGGGTTGTTTCCACATCTTTGCAATTGTGAATTGTGCTGCTATAAACATTCGGGTGCAGGTGTCTTTCTTATACAGTATCATTTGGTCTTTTGGGTAGATGCCCAGTAATGGGATTGCTGGATCGAATGGTACTTCTACTTGTATCGCTTTAAGATATCTCCATATTGCTTTCCACAGAGGTTGCACTAGTTTACAATCCCACCAACAGTGCATGAGTGTTCCTATCTCTCCGCATCCACGCCAACATTTATTGTTTTGGGACTTTTTGATAAAGGCCAGTCTCACTGGAGATAATTGATATCTCATTGTGGTTTTAATTTGCATTTCCCTGATGATTAGAGATGTTGAGCATTTTTTCATATGTTTTTTGACCATTATTCTGTCTTCTTTTGAAAAGTTTCTGTTCATGTCCTTTGCCCACTTTTTGATAGGGTCGTTTGATTTTTTCTTGTTGATTTTCCCGAGTTCTAAGTAGACTCTGGTTATCAGCCCTTTATCGGATTTGTAGCATGCAAAAATTTTCTCCCATTCTGTGGGTTGTCTGTTTGTTTGTTTTTTGAGATGGAGTCTCACTTTGTTGCCCTGGGTAGAGTGCTGTGGCGTCAGCCTAGCTCACAGCAATTTCACACTCCTGAGCTCAAGTGATCCTCCTGCCTCAGCCTCCTGAGTAGCTGGGACTATAGACAAATGCCACCATACCTGGCTAATTTTTCTGTTTTTAGTAGAGACGGGGGTCTCACTCTTGCTCAGGCTGGTCTCGAACTCCTGACCTCAAGTGATGCTCCCGCCTCGGCCTTCCAGAGTGCTGGGATTACAGGCGTCCGCCACTGAGCCTGGCCTCTATTGAGATTTATCCGCTGCTGTTTTCTGGATGTTTTATCTGATGCTTTTAGACCACAGTTGTGAGTTTTGAAGAGAAAGACCACAGAATTAAAGTACCATTCTTACCACATCGCATGAAGAGCACATTGCCAACATGATTTATCACTGTTGATGCTGACCTTGACCACCCAACCCAAACAGCGTTCACTAGGTTTCTCCATCGGAGAGTTACTATCTCCCTCCCCCTTTCCATACCCTGCGCTTGGGAAGGGAGCCGCTGCTGTACCTGCACTGCGGGAGCCAGGGTTACGCTCCCCCTCCTTGCGGAGAGAGCACTGTGTCTGCATACATTATTCGGAATTCTTCTGCATGGGAGATTAGTCTTTTCTCCCTCTATTTATTTATTCCATCATGGGTTTGTCTCAGTATCAGTATGCACTCAGTTTATTTTATACATTCTTTGTATTTCTTAACCTTTTAAAAGTTTGTGTTTTAAAAACTTTACATTTAGATTGTTTCCTTTTTGTTGTATTAGAAAGAAAATGACAGTGAACACGTGTGTATTTAAGATTTTGCTTACATCTTTGTGTATTTATTTAGCATATATTTCTAGAAATAGAATCTCGAACACTGTCATGTGTTTTCGACATGGACTGCAAAGTTGTTTTCTAGGCGTGTCACTCAGCTTTTATGCTAGCTGAAGACGGTGACAGCACTTGTCTCAACATATCTTTGCGAGTGTTATGCATACAAATTTGCTGAAAGCTTTGTTAATTTGAGAGGAAAAAAAATGTCTCACCCTTGCCAGCATTGAGTAGTATAAAATTTTAGAATATTTGCTAAATATTGATTTGCTAAGTGTTGATATTTTAATTTGTGTTTTATCACCAGTGAGGAGTGCATATGTTTGTTGTTTTTCTACGAGGAAAGAAACACCATTAATGGGGTGCTCTGGCCTCTGTCTCACTATTGACCTATGGTTATTGCTGAGTTTCCTTTTGTCTGCTAGAAATGTAGGGTCTCCCAGACGTGGAAGAACATGAGGGAAAAGTGCGTGAGAGCACCGAGGGGTGCAAATCGGCATTGTTTTGCCATGCTACTCAGAAATGGTGGTTTCAGATGTGAGCCCAGGAGTTTGAGGCTGCAGTGAGCTATGGTCATGCCACTGCACTCCAGCCTGAAGGACAGAGTAAGACCCTGTCTCAAAAGTAAAGTAAAATAAAATAAAATAAAAGGTAGCTTCGATCTTTCTGTGACTACTCTCTCTATAGTGTAGTGTGGACAGTCCCAGACACCACCAGCTGGGAATGCTGCCAAAGAAGTGGCTTTTATGGTTTTGCCCGATGACCTGAATTGGAAAGCATGGCTGCATTCATGCCCTCAACAACTCTGCACTGTGCCTGGACATAAGCTATGCACGCCCCATCCTAAGGCAAATATTGCATCTTCCAGCCCTGGAGGACCTCATGGTCAAGTTGGAGAAGCAGCTACACGACAAATCACTACTTTCTGTGCTTTAGCGGAGGTAAGTACAGAGAGTGAGTAGCTTTCTGGAGATGGGGATGGTCTCTCAGGGAAATGATATTAGAGCTGGGTCTTAAATAATGAGTTTATAGGTTGGAGGAAAAGGAGAAGAGCATTTGACTCTGAGATGTGGGGAAGCACTGGGTGACTTGGAATGGGGCAATAGGATTTGCTCTGTAGCCGTGTGACGGAGTTCTAACCAACGGAGCTGAGCAGCGATGACCCGTGCCACTTCCCAGGCTGGCCCATTAAAACCTCCCACACATGTTCTCTACTCTCTTCCCCTTCCAGGTGGTTGGGATGGGGACATCTCCAGGGGTATTATGGAAGGTATTCATGAAGATGGCAGAGCCTCCATGACCCTGGCAAACCTGACGATTTTGTGAAAGAGGGCTGTCCCACCAAGATGTCACCCCCAATAAGTGAGCTGTCTTTGACTCATTATATACCAAATACAGTCGCTTGCTGTATGTTGACTGAATACTAACCAGCTAACTTATTGTACTAATAGACCCCAGGTAGGCAGGGAAAAAAGAGTTTGGACTTCCTGCTTCTGATAGCAGGTGTCCATGAGATGATTTTTGATCACAATAGTGATGTGACGAGTGCAGGTGGCGAATGAATGGGAGACACTGTCCAATCCTCGGACAGCATCTTGGTGTCTGAGCTCTCTGCTCATCTGCATCTGCTCTGTCATCTCCCAGCGGATTGAACCAGATATGAATTCTACCGGCATCTTGGGCATTTGTAGAACCCTCAGGAATAAGTTGGAAGATATTTGAGGGAGATTGTTTAATGGCCACAAATTCCTTCTCTTCCTCCCTGTATGACCCTGTACAAGGCAACTTTTCTGCTCCTTCCTTCGAGAGAGGGAGGGTGACCATGTGACTTCCTTTGGTGGATGGGACATTAGCAAATAGGACAAAAGTAGAGGCTCCAAAAGCCCTTGTGCATTGGAGTTTGGCCTCACTTGCAGCCTGAGTCTTCCATGTAAAGAAATCTTCACTGGCCTCCTTAAGAGTGAAGGAATGTGTGGAGGGAGAGCCACCAACACCTGCCAGACGTAGGAGGCCATTCTGGGTCCATCATCCCAGGCAATCCGTCGGGTGATGGTGACCTCATGAGTGACCCCAGGTGAGACCAGCAGAAGATCCGCTTAGCTGAGCCCAGCCCAAGTTGCCCACCCACAGAGTTATGAACAATACCCCACTAAGTTTTGGGGTTGACACAGCAACAGATAACTGATACAACTAATGGGGCAGCTCACTCCTAGATCATGTCAATGTAGAGTAAATTAGCAAAAGAGTCAGAACACAGCCCCCGTCCACTCGGAATTCCTAGAGACTCCATAGAGCGGCGCTGGTGTCCTGCTCCAACAGACCACAGACTTAGTTTCCTCACAACTGAATGAAGGTGATTCCCTTAGTACAGTTTCATTACTGATATTTCTTCCCCTTCTACTTTGTTCATTCTCCTCTTTTTAGTTTCTCTTGCAGCAACTTCTACTTAACTCTGCACAAATTCCTTTCTACTTGGGGCAATACCAAAATGTCGAAATTTCCTTTGCCTGTGGACACTCTTGTGGTTCTTCCACATGCAGCTCTATGATTTCCTCTTTTCGATTTCTTGAAGATATCCCTCAATTAGGAAAGAACCTTCTTTAGATTTCTTAATATTTTCCTTGATTTTCTCCCGAGTTATATGTATAATATAATATTTATATTGTAATAATTGTCAGAAATTATAGATGTCATTCATATAAATCTCTGTACCAAACTCTGTCTTCAGTATGACAGGGATTGACCACGTGAAAAAAAAATCAGAATCACACGATAGAGACAAATTGTTAACTATAAACCACTTGCTAACCAACTCTCCTTTCACTTGCATCACTAAAATGCATTTCTCTTTTAAGATTCCTTTTTCCATCTGAAAAATCTTATGTCTTTTAGACAAACTTTAAAGTCATGTGGTTCTTTGACATCCCTGCACTCTGTCACCAAGTATTCACTGAGAGGTTTCCAAATACCTGGCTCTGTGCTAGGGCATGAGGATGCGAAGAGATTCCGCCTTCAAGAGAGAAACATGATAACAGCAAAATAACCTTAATTCAACACGCAAAGTATCATCATAAACATATGCACAGGGCATGATGGGAGCCAGAGGCCAGCGAATGTGTTTGGGGCTCACGTGAGTAAGAAGGGCTTCCTGAGGAAGGGGTGCCCGAGTTCAGTGGTCAGTTCCACGTAGGAGTTGGCCACGAGGCACACGTGGTATGTTGGTAAGGAGCTGGAATCGGGGCACAGTGACTGGAAGCAGATGTGCGCAGGAGGCACGTAGGCGAGGCGGGCACAGTAGGGAGAGGGTGGACCAGGTGCACCTGGCCAGTGGCCTGAGACTCCTTTGCACCATGCGAGGAGCCATATCTCATCTCGCAATGTGTAGGGAGCCACAGGGAGGTTTCAAGTAAGGCAGCAATGCTGTGGGATGTGATGGAGGATTTCAAGGGGCAAAGAGAACGACTTGGAGGCTGTTGCTTACAACTAATTGGTGTAAGTAAGAGCTTGGTGGGGAAGTGGCTGGCAGCGCCCTGAGATACGGTCATATAAATAGGAGCAGGTAGCCATCATCAAAGGAGGAGACCTTTACAAAACTCAGGCATAACCCTCTTAGCTCTATGGTATAACCATTGTAGTCATTGGCTCAGTTTGTTGCAGAGATGATTGGTTACTTCATCTACCTGTCTAATCTGTCTTCCTTGTCCCATCCCCTTAACCACTGTGCCCTGCAAGGCTTTTTTGGCTGCAGGATGAGGAGGAGAATGAGCCTGACAGGTATGGCTGACATGTGATGCAATCAGCTGCCAGAGTGTTGATTTAAGAAAGAAGTCTTCTTCACTGACATTGCTACACATGCTCACTTTTCGTAGTCCATGCGGTCTTTTAAGAGAGGTAAAATGTATTAAACAGATGTTCACATTATAGAACATTTAGACGGTTCAGGTAAACACCAAGAAGAAAATACTAAGCTCTCACGATTTCACTGCTCTGAGATAACCCGTGTTAAAATAGCTTTTCACAATGCACAGTATCTGGGTGATGGGCACACTTATAACTTTGACTCAAACTGTACAAAAGTAATTCACGTAACCAAAATGTTTGTACCCCCATAATATTCTGAAATAAAAAAAAAACTGAATCCATTCAGAAAGGTGGTTCTAAGCTGGACCAGAAGGAAATAGATTCAACCAATATGGAAAATCAGTGAATGAATGATTAATAAATAAGTATTCTTTCCATTAAAAAAATAAAATAGATCTGTATGTAGCAGAGCAAAGAGAACAGTTTACATTGGAGTTTCTCACGAGGAGCGTGCTGTCCATGTCCGGAAGGAATGTACTGAAGTCTATCAGAGGATGGTCTCAGATAAAAACGTCTAGTCTGCTGACCTCCCTGCTAAGGAGAGCTGGCACCAGCGGCTGGCGGGGTGGGGTTGGGGGAGTCCTTTATGTACTGTGAGTTGTGATGAGTGTATTAATAATATGTAGTTTTAGGATCGGAGCTGGGGCCAAGCTGAATTTCTCTATGTAGAACAGAGGGGTGAGAATTTCGAGGTCCATTTTTGCGGGGGGGCAGATGTCGAGCTAAAAGGAGGAACACAGAGGCCGGATGCGGTGGCTCACGCCTGTAATCCTAGCTCTCTGGGAGGCCGAGGCAGGCGGATTGTTTGAGCTCAGGAGTTCGAAACCAGCCTGAGCAAGAGCGAGACTCCGTCTCTACTAAAAATAGAAAGAAATTAATATATATTAAAAAAATATATATTAATATATATTAAAAATATATTAATATATATTAAAATATATATATTATATATATATTAAAATATATTAATATATATATTAAAAAATAGAGAGAGAAATTAGCCGGACATGGTGGTGCATGCCTGTAGTTCCAGCTACTCGGGAGGCTGAGGCAGGAGGATCGCTTGAGCCCAGGAGTTTGAGGTTGCTGTGAGCTGGGCTGACGCCACGGCACTCACTCTAGCCCGGGCAAAAGAGTGAGGTTCTGTCTCAAAAAAAAAAAAAAAAAAGGAGGAACACAGGATTAAGAGACATGGGCACGACACGAGGGCGAGAAGAAAAACTCTCGTCGCTGCAGAACCGGGGACGTCTTAACTTGCTTAAGGAGGGATGTGTGATATACCCCACACCCTCAGAGTCTTCCAAAAGCTTCAGGAAATTACTTATCGTTTGCTCATGCTTTTGAGTGAGTAGATTCTTTTCCTGTAGACACAGGAGTCCCTGTTGGCTGAGCGTTAATACTTGTCATCTGAGTCCCTGCAGCTGTCCCTGTGTTGAGGGAAGCCCAGGCTAACCAGCACGAAAATATTCACTAATGCACTGGCCGCGCATAAAATCAGTCATCGCTAAATCACCTCTCCCCACTTTTTATGCCAAAAGTATACTTTATATTCTGTTTCGTGCAGACTTTTTCTCTTTATTTAAAAATGAAGAAGCAGCCTTGGTCCCCACCCACGGTGTTGCTGGTCACCCTTTCCCTGCTGTCCGGTCCGACAAGCATGGCAGGCGTAGCCCAGAAGGAGGGCACGTTACTGCAAAGTGAATTTCAAATCTTGCAAAAGAGGTGACATTTCATGGAAGTGTTGGAAGCAGTAACTCGGAGAACTGTTGGAAGAATCTGCAGCGTCATCGCCAATTGAGGATCTGGCAGCGTCAGACCAAGTCAGCAATAAAAGGAGAGAAACAGAGATGATGTCATACGCTGTTTCAAAGACTGATTTTCCTGTAGGTATGAAAGGGTTAGGGAGGCCCATGGGCAACGGGCGAAGCTCTCTCATTGAGCAAAACATGACCCACTTTACGGATTCATGGTGAGAATTCAAGAGTTTCGAAGGATGTTATAGATCTACTCTGGATTTATTCTGTTCATTCTGAGTGGGTGGATACGATTTTAACCTACGTTGTGTTAAGTGCCAGATAAACTTATTTTTATGTTTGTTAGTTTGCTTTTTTAAGATCAAGTTCAAGTCAAAAGTTTTCATACTATTTGCTACAAAAACTTTATTATCAGAAATTTAAAACATTAATGAACATAGAGATAATTGTATAATATTATAAATCCCCAGGTATCCATTACCCAGCTTGAAGACATTATTAACTCATGGCCAACTTTCGTAAGTGAAGTTTTCATTGAATAAGAACATAAAAATACAGAGGTATGGAAGGGTGCGTAAATCATAGTTGCATAGCTTATAAATTTTCAGATATTTAAAATTCCATTTAAATTTACACATAGATCAGGAGACACAATGTCACAGCACCGCGGAGGTCCCTTTGTGTCCTCTTCCAGTCGATGTCCCTTTTAAAGTAATGTCCACCCTGACTTTTAACACCGTAGACCAGGGCCGCAAGGCCACCCTTGTCTCCCCACTCCTGCCAATGCGGCCCACTCTGTGTCCTACCATGCACCTGCAGATATTTCAGGACATAGGTATAAATAAATGGAGACCCTTAAAAAACAACCATAATACCACAGGCATATTTTAAAAATTAACTATAACACCCAAGTGTCAGCAAATATCCTGAACGTGTATGTATTTCCCTGATTTTCTTATGAAGTTTTACAGTTTGAATCATGCTGTCAGCAAGATCCCTAAATTCTCTTATGTTTCTTTGAATCTGTAGGTTCCTCCCCCGTCTTCCTTCCTCCCTCCTTCTTCTCTCCCTCCTTCTTCTCTCCCCCACCCCTCCTCCCTGCAGCATGTTGCAGTTTCTCTCCTTGAAGGAACTGGGTGCTGTCGCACAGAGCTCCTCCGGTCTGACCTGCCTCACTGCAAGCTGCGGGGGTGTTCGCCTCGTCCTCCTGTCCCCTGTGTGTTCTGTAAATCGGTGCTTGGATCCAGGGTTTTGATCAGACTCAGGTTCGATTTGGGGGGGCAGGAACACTTCTGCTGGTGGAGTGGGCTCCTTCCAGCCACACTGCCTGTCTCTTTTCTGTGACGTTGGCAGCATGGACAGCCATCGCTTAGATCCACTAAGTCATAGGGATTTGCAAAACGATGCTTCTCTATCATTCCTTCTTCCTTTATTAGCCAAAATACTTCTAAAAGGAGAACATTTCCCTCATCAACGATTTGGCTACTCTGAGGGACAGTTTATATGGAAAATGTAGATAAATACTTGACTCCTTTTATTTATAGTTTGAGAAAAATGAACTGGTTTCCTTGCATCCTCGAGAGGTGACTTTTATTATAAGCTATTGCAGCTGGAGGTGTCTGCACTGATATTGCTAGATCTGCCTCAAGATCTGAATCCCACAGGCCAGCTTCACTGGCCACCCAGAGGACGGAGACTGTCCCTGGCCAGAGCCCCTGATAGGCAGAGGTCCGAGAACAGAGATTTCACTGGAAAGAATGCTGGGATTTTCTGGGCAGGGACAGTGTGCTTTTACCTTGTGTGCACTTATCTCAAAACACCATGAAGATTTGAACTCTGACACCTTTTCATAGACGAAGGAAATGAGGCTTACACCGGCTGGGTGACTTGTCCAGATCGCATGCTAGACAGAGCTTGAGCTGGGCCTCACGTCCTAATCTGGAGACTTCTGGGCCAAGGTGGTGGGGACTGCTGTCCCCTGCTCACAGCCCCCCATGCCAGGCTCTCTGGGACACCCAAACCCTGCTAGCTCCACAGAACATCTGGAACGGCAGCCTTCTGATCTCAAGATTGTTCTTTTTTAAGCACCAAAGGAGGCAAGAAAAGCCTCATCTTTCTCTGCTGCACCCCTGTTAATAAAAGAATTTATTCTGTAACATTTGGATTCAGTCAAAATGCGTCACCTAAGGACTTATTAATAGAAGGCCACACGTGCCTTGAGGCCGCAGGTTCCCCACCCCGGGAGGAGGACCGGCTTCCCCACCTGGGAGGCTTCCTCTTGAACCGGCTGCTGCGCCCTGGCCCAAGCCACCAGGTTACTTCTCGTCTGTGCTCCCGCAGTAGCCTCCTGACAGGTGCCCCCGCCCCCACACCGCCTCCTCATCCTCTCCAGAGCTTGTTTGCAACGCGGTGGGAAGAGTGCAAGCCCCGTCACGCCACCCGCCTAAACCGCATCTCGCTCAGAGCAAAATCTCAAACCCTTATGTGACCAGGCCCCAGAGATCGTCCTTGTTACTTCTCCGATCCCGTCTTCCCTAATCTTCATTGCACCGGCCTCCTTGCTGGCGGCAGGGTGAAGAAGCTCAGGAGATTTCACCCCAAAATAGGACTCCTTGGTATAAAGAGCATTTTGAATTAAAGTATTTTGAATCGACAGGCCTTGGAAGGGGCTTTCCCTCTTTCTGTGTTAAAAAACCCGACCCATGAAAAACAGCAATCGACCTCCCCTCCCCGCCCCGTTATCTCGCTACACTACAGAAAAGAAGATGAAGAAGCCACCAGCCCTGCCCAAATCATTTCAGATATCATACCTGTCTCTCAGGCTTATTTAATTCGCAAAGAGAATCATTTGCAAATCAATCGTCTGCGAGCCAATCTGTTTCCCCATTCATTCTCCCAGGTGTCTATCCATCCTCCCTAGCAATCATTTGTTGCCCCTACACAGAATTGCCTGTGTCCCTCATCTCCCCTCCCCTCTAAAATGAAGGTATATGAATTTCTGGACCCAACTGTGTTATTGGATAGTCACTCTGTGATTCTGCCCGTGAGCCTGGCAAATAAAGCTCTTTCTCTTATCAATGCGAGTTGATCTTCCAGCCAACCTTCTGGGACCCCTCACCCCCCACAAGGCCATTCCCCCTCTGCCCCTCTGCTGGGCACACCTGCCTCCACCCACCTGGTTTGTTTGCTCCGTGGCATCGGTACCTTGTCCCATACACACATTTGCATGGACATTTTGTTCACTGTGTGTCTCCCTGTTAGAATTGAATCACTGGGGGCAGGACTTTGACCTGTTTTGTTCGCTGCTGTGTCTCTGTCCAGAGTAGCGCCCACGAGCACGGTGAAGGTTAATTGTTCCGACTCCCCTCCCAGCTGCCTGAGTGCACTCTGGCTGCCTGTGTCTGCTGGAGACGCCTGACCCACAGTCAGCACTCCTGGGCTCTGGGGTCCCTCCGGGGTGACCAAGTGCAGGGCCAGAACATCTGCATTTCCCCTTCCTCCCAGGAGGTGGCAGTGTGGCCGGGCTTAGGGGAGCTACGACACTGAGGGACCCACCAGGAGCTCAGGCAGCGCTGCCCAGGGGAGACACTTGCCTGTCAACCTTGTCCAGGAGCCAAATGAAAAATATCTTTCATTTTATTTTTTCCTACTGAAGTCAGAGTAAATTGGTAAAAGTGTTAAACATAGAATATGATACCTGGTGAAGAACACATTACAGCTCCTGTAAGAAATCCTTGGGAGGGTGTTCGCATTTATCTTGGGTTGTTTCTTCTTTGTAATTATTTAACTAATCCCCACCCCCAAATTCCCCAAACACCGCTATGTCAACTGTGTACTGAGCTAATGGAAATAAATTTTTTCTCAAGTACCAAACAATTTTGAAAATTGGAATTTCCTTTTGGAATTTTACTTACCGTATGCCTGAGTTCTAGTGTTCTGTAGCACCGTAGGATGACTATAGTTAACAATAACATTCACATAGCTTTAAATAACTAGAAGGGGAATATTGAATGTTCCCAACACAAAAAAATGATGTTTGAGGTGATGAGTGTGCTGATTACCCTGATCTGATAAACTATATGTTATATGTATCGAAATAGCACCATGTACCCCATATATATTCACAATTATTATGTCAATTAAAAAAATAAAAGCAAATTTTTAAAAAACTTACAAAAGTAAAAGCACAATTCATATGTAAATATTCTGACACTGGGCATATTTAATAGTCATGTGAAAAGTATTAATTATGAAACAGCAGGACCATTCAATAAACATTTTGGAGGCACCTCCTCTATGCCTGGCTCTATGATAGGTTCTAGGAAATCAAAAATGAATAAAATGAGCTTATTTCTTTCAAGGAAATTATTATCTAATGAGAGTCAAAGACGTCTGCATAAATTATGATACTAAACAGAATTAAATAAGTACTATGATAGAGGTGTAAAAAAATTTACTAAGGAATTTAGAAGCATGAAGGACTAATTTTGATCAGGGAAATCAGGGAAGACTTCTTGGAAGAGGTGGTTTTTAAACCACACTGTGAAAGGTGAGCAGGACTGTGGTAGGCTGATAAGGGGAGAGAAATGTGCTCCGTGCTAGGACACTGACAGAAGCAGAAGCTCGGAAGTGTGAGTGGTTGTCACGCTGTGTGGCTGGAGTGCGGGGCTGTGGGTTATGCTGTGGGTTATGTGTCTGGGACTGCGCCCACTCCATTTTAGAGCCCAGGACATAGCACAGGCCTGCCTAGGAGGCGGGGGCTCAGTAACTGCCTATTGAGGGAAGGCAGTCAGGGATGGAAGTAAAGAAAGAAGGAACAAAGGAAGAAAGAAAGGAACAAAGGAAGGCCCACCTGGGCGAGATCAGACAATTGGATACCCAGTGTGGATTACGGTCCCAAGAAATAAATCAGGACGTGGGACAGCAGTGCCCCCTTCTGACCTCCCTAATTCTTCCAATTTTATAGGAGAAATAAAAACAGAGTAAGAAAATACTATCCTTTTTTTAGGTAGATAGCGAGGGATTCCGGGTCTCCTAAGGACAGAAGTGGGTGCTGTCACCTTGGTGCGATTGCCCCCCCCGGGAATAAGGACAAGGGTGGGACCCAGGTCCCCGTTCTGGTCCTGCTCCACCCTAATCCTCTCCCAGGTGACTGCTGTCCCTGGTGGGGGGGAGGGAACACCCTATGAATTGGCCAATCATAACTCAGCTGCAAAAGAATGCAGAGGACCCACCAGCCCAGGGGCCAAGCGGCGTCGGTGCCGTGGAGTCCAGAAGTGACCCAGAACAACCCGCCTGCGTAGTGAAGACTCGGGTCATGCACCTCCCAACTGTCCAATCAAAATGGTTCCATGGTGACGTCTGAGCCCCAGAGAGGTCCCCAGCCGGGTGCTATGAAACATGTTGCAGACCATAACCAGACTCCCTTTTCCTGCTGCGACGAGGGGTCCGGGCGTCATCTGTGGAGCATGTACCTTGCTCCGTGAACCTGTATCTTGCTCCTGCCACGGAATCCTATCTTGCTCCCCCTTAATAAATCTTAATAAATTTTGCCTCGTGCTTGCCTTACTCTGGTGTGCCTGGTCATTCTTCAGCCACAAGCACACCAGGAACCGAGAACACAGAGCGAGCTGCATCTGACACCTTCTTCCCCGGTTCCTTGACCGTATGATGTTGTTGGCGTCATTTTATGTTTTATAAAAAGTTTACGATAACGCCATTCCACTAGTTTAATAACAGCTATATTGAGATTAATTCACATGCCACACAAGTCGTGTATTTAAAGTGTGCAATTCAATGGTGTCAGTATTGTCAGCTTAAATACTAGGTCACTGAAGACGAGAGAGTCACAGCTCAGCTGAGCTTTATACAAACCAAGATTTGAAGGACGCGCCCGGGAAAAGCGCAGCCCACGTAGTAGCTGCTGTGGACTGGGCTCTTGAGAGACGAGGTTGAGGATTCACACTGAAAGGAGAAAAGGGGGTGCCCAGGAAAAGGGGAGGGGTGCAGGAGGTGAGCAGTGAGGCTGCTGACGGCATGCCTGAGAGTTTCCATTTGGCGCCCAGGACGCCCACACGGGCCAAGGTGAGCTTCAGACAGGGGAGATGCAGGAAGCAGTCCGCGTCGCGAGTCTTCCCAGGGTGGGTGGAAGAGTGATCACGTCTTTTCCTTGATTGGCCTCTGTGGAGACAAACTTGTAATCAACATGTGAGAGTTCACTCAGGCCGCAGTGCTAAGGTTGTAATTGATGCGCGCTCACTTTATAGTGGCTGTATATCTTGAAGGGTTTTTTGTTTTGTTTTTTTTTAGGGCCCAAATATTTTAACCCAAAATACATTTCTTTGTCGTATTTGAAATGGCTGTGGGCACTCAGGACTGTGCCGTAAGGCCGCCTAGGTGGCGACGCCGGGGAGAGCTTGCGTTTGTAGTGATCTCTGTTAAATGCAGGTAGGCCTCGCTTGTCTGATCTGGGATCCCTGCAGACAGTCTGGCACCCCAAGAGGTCTAAACAAAATCATCTCCCTGAGGGCTGTCGTAAGGTTTACTGTGTAACAAGACCACCTTGCCAGCCAGGCTTCCTTTATACCCGGTCCAAAAGAAAAGGCTTGCTTAGCCATTTTCTAAGCCCCTTTATTTCTTAAAAGAGGACCCCTGTACCCCACTGGGGAGAGGACAGCAGTGCTGTGTGACTCAGTTCTTCCTTTTGGCATAATGAATTTTTGGGGGGTCCTGATATTTTTATCTTTCCTTTATAGTATATTCACAGAGTTATGCACCTGTGAACGAAAGCAAAATCTTAAGTTCCCCCAGCCAGCTGAATGGACCCCCTCTTAGCCAAGGGGACCCCAGAAATACCCTAAAGCTGAGTTGCTGGCCATGAGAAGGGAGGTCAGACCCGCCTCATCATGCCTCCTCCCTTCTTGGGAATGTCCTTTGTACTTATTAACAGGCCAGGGCTATGCAAGACAGAGCTCAAACCACACCTGCAGGTCCTCAGTTTACCCGACAGTCTGAGTATAAGTGACTTGTCTCTGATTATCAGACTTCCTTATCTTAACTCTAAACATTCTAAGCCTTTAGACAAAGCTTCATTTCTTTAACCAATGATAAATCAAAGAATCTTTAAACCCCTCTATAACCCGTAAACCCCTGCTTTGAGATGTCCCACGTTTTTGGGCCAAACCAATGTACATCTTCAATGTATTGATTTGTGACTTAATGTGCAATTCCTGTCCCCCTAAAATCTATAAAACTGTAACCCAACTTCACGAATCCACTTGCTCAAGGCTTCCTGAGTGTGGCTCTGGGCCATGGCCATGCATACTTGGCTCAGAATAAACTCTTTAAATTATTTTACAGAGTTTGGGTTCTTTTCCATCGACACAACCATCACCACAATCACCTTTAGAGCATTTTCATCACTGCAAAAGAAACCCTGTGTGCGTGTCATTTTCCTATTTTCCTCAATTCCCTCAACCCTCGGTAGTCACTAATCCACTTCCCATCTCTATAGATTGGTTTATTCTGGACATTTCATACAAATGGAATCATATAATATGTGGTCTTTTGTGTCTGGCTTCTTTCACTTAGCACAATTTTTTCTGAGTTTCATCCACGTGGTGGCAGGTATCAATACTCCATTTCTTTTTATAGTTGGATGATGTTCCATTGTGTGGATAGGCCACACTTTATTATTCATTTGTCAGTGCATGACATTGGGTTATGTGCACTTTGTGGTTATTATGAATAATGCTGTTCTGAACATTTGTGTATGAATTTTTGTATGAACATGTATTTTCATTTCTCTTGGGCACATACCTTGCACAGGAACTGCTGGGCCATATGGTATCTCTATGTTGAACCTTTCCACAAATCACCAGACTGTTTTCCAATATCATTTCCTTCCTGCCTGCGGTGTATGAGGGTTCCATTTTCCCCACATCCAGGTAAACACTTGTTATTATCTGTCTTTTGGATAATAGCCAACCTAATGGGTGTGAAGTGGCACCTCACTGAGGTTTCATTTGCTTTTTCCTGATGGCTAATGATGTTGAGCATCTTCTCATGTGCTTGTTGGCCACTTGTTTGTCTTCTTTGTAAAGACTTCTGTTTAGATCCTTTGTCCATTGGGTTGTTGTCATTTTATAATTGAGTTGTGAGAGTTCTTTATGTACCTAGGTAAGAGTCCCTTAACAGACACAAAATTTGCAAATATTTTCTCCCATTCTCTGGGTTTCCCTAACATTTTCTTGGTGGTGTTCTTTGAAGCACAAAAGTTTCTAGTTTCGATGCAGTCTAATTTATCTCTTTTTTTTTCTTTGTTTGCTAGTGCTTTTGGTGTTGAAGGAGCTCAGGAAATTTCACCCCTTAGTAAATGTGACTTTACTAAGTGACCTTAGTAAATGTGACTCCTTGGTATAAAGAGTATTTGTAATTAAAGGCCCTTGGAGGTAAACAGGCCCTTGGAAGGGGCTTTCCCTCTATCTGCATAACCAGACAGACCTATCAGAAGAACTATCGACTTCCCTTCCCTTCCCTGTTATCTCACTATATTGCAGGAAAGAAAATCAAGAATGCAGCCAGACCTGGCCCGAATCATTTTAAATATAATACCTGTCTCTCAAGGTTAATTTAATTTGCAAACAGACTCATTTACAAGTCAATCTGTTTCCCCATCCTTCATCCTCCCTAGCAACTATTTATTGCCCCTAAACAAAATTACCTATGTTCCTCATCTCGCCCTCCCCTCTAAAAGAAGGGGGTAAAAATATCTGGATCCCACTAGGATATTGGGTAATCGCTCTATGATTCTCCCCATGTGCACAGTAAACAAATCTCTTCCTCTTATTAATCTGCCTTAATTGTGAGTTGTTCTTTCAGTGAAGTTTCAGGGGAAAGGGGGAGATCCCCTCACCCCCACCGTGTCCTGTCTTAGGAACCATCGCTTAACACGAGGTATGAAGACTGACTGCTGTATTTTCTTCTAAGAGTCTTATAAGTTTTGGCTCTTTCCTCGAGGTCTATGGTTCATTTTGAGTTCATTTTTGCACATGGCATGAGGAAGCAGCTCGATTTCATTCTCTTGCATGTGGATTACCAGTAGTCTCAGCACTATTTGTTAAAAAGAGTATTTTTCCCTGCTGACTTATCTTGGCAATTTTGTCAGAAACCAGCTGACCATAAATGTACGGGTTTATTTCTGGACTCTTATTCTAATTCCATTCATTTGTATGTCTGTCCGTATCCTAGTACCACACGGTCCTGATTACCATAACTTTGTGGTAAGTCGTAAAACTGGGAAGTGTAAATCTTCCAAGTTTGTTCTTTTTCAAGATTGTTTTGGCTATTTTGAGTCCCTTGCATTTCTATATAAATTTTAGGTCATCTCATCAATTTCTGCAAAAATGTTGCTGGAGATTGCATTGAATCTATCCATGAATATGGGCAGTATTGCCATCCTAACAATATTAAATCTTCTGATTTGTGAACATAGGATATTTTTCCATTTATTTAATTTTTCTTTAATTTCTTTCAATGATATTTTATAGTTTTCAGGGTATAAGGTTTTGGGCTTTTTGTTAAATTTGTTCTTAAATATTTTATTCTTTCGGATGCTATTGTAAATGGTAGCTGTTCTTTAACAGACTTTATTTTTAGAGCAGTTTTAGGTTCACAGGAAAATGAACAAAAAAGAAAAAAAAGTCCCAAAAAACCGCCAAAACTCCTCCCCCAAAGCCTCCTCTGCTATCAACGTCCTATGTCAGAATGATTCATTTGTCACAACCGATGAACCTGCACTGACACGTCATTTTATCCCAAAGTCCATCGCTTACGTTAGGGTTTATCGTTGGTGCTGCGTGTGCTTGGGCTTGACAAATGTGTAATGCTGTGTATGCGCCAGAACAGTCTCACACGGAATAGTGTCACTGCCCCAAAAATCTGTTCCACTGATGCATCCCACCCTCCCTGTAGCCCCTCGCAACCACTGATCTTTTTACTGTCTCCATAGCTTTGCCTTTTGCAGAATGTCATACTGTTGGAATCATGCAGTATGGAGTCTTTTCAGATTGGTGTCTTTTGCTTAGTAATAAGAAGTTCCTCCATGTCTCCCATGGCTTGACAGCTCTTTCTTTCAGTGCTCAGTATTCCATTGTCTGGATGTACCACAGTTTATTCACCCATTCGCTCACTGAAGGACATCTTTTTTTTTCTTTCAAGTTTTGGGAATTCTGTATAAATCTGCTATAAACTTCCATGGACAGGTTTTTGTGTGGACATAAGTTTTCAACTCATTTGGGTAAATCAGAAGGAGTACAAGTGCTGGATTGTATGGTAAGAGTATGTTTAATTTTGTAAGAAACTGCCAAACTGTCTTCCAAAGTCTCTGTCTTTTCACAATTCCTGCGGCAATGAATGAGAGTTCCTCTTGCCCCACATCCTCACCAGCATGTGGTGGTATCAGTGTTTCAGACTTTAACCATTCTAATAGGTGTGTAGTGGGAGCTCATCTTTGTTCTAATTTGTAATCTTCCAACGACATATGATGTTAAGCATCTTTTATATACTTACTCGCCATCTGTATATCTTCTTTGGTGAGCTGTCTGTTCATATTTTTTTGCTCATTTTTAAATCAGGTCAAGAGTTTTTTGAGTTCAGGCGTGGTGGCTCATGCCTGTGATCCTAGCACTGTGGGAGGCCAAGGCAGGAGGATCGCTCGAGCTCAGGAGTTCGAGACCAGCCAGAGCAAGAGTGAGACCTTGTCTCTACTAAAGTAGAAAAACTAGCTGGGAATCATGGTGCATGCCTGTAGTCCCAGCTACTTGGGAGGCTGAGGCAGGAGGATCTCTTGAGCCCAGGAGTTTGTGGCTACAGTGAGCTACAATGAATGACACTGCACTCTACCTAGGGCACAGAGTCTCAAAAAAATTTTTTTGTGTGTGTGTATTTTGATAATAGTCCTTTACCAGATGGGTGTTATGCAAATGTATTCTCCTAGTCTGTGGCTTGTCTTCTCAGTCTCTTGACATTATCTTTCATAGAACAGATATTTTTAATTTTAAAGAAGTCCAACTTATCAGCTATTCCCAGAAGTATTTATAACCATGAAGTTTTGTAGTTTTCCTTAGATTTACGCCTGTTTAATTTTGTTGATGCTAATGTAATGGTATTGTATTTTTAATTTCAAATTTCATTTGTTTATTGTTAGTATATAGGAAAGCAATTGACTTTTGAATAATAAGCTTGTTGCCTACAACCTTGCTGCAGTCGCTTATTAGCTCTAAGGCCTTTTATTTTGGATTTTCTACATAAATAATTATGTTTTTTTGCAAATGAAGACAGGCTTATTTCTTCCTGCCCAATACGACACTTTTTATTTACTTTTCTTGTCTTGTTGCATTAGCTAGGACTTCCAGTATAAAGTTGAAAAGGAATGGTGAGAGGAGACAAGCTTGCCTTGTTCCTGGTGGAGCTGTTTTTCAAATTTAATTTTTATTGGTTTCATACAATTTCATCAAATAATATCCCTTACTTTACTTAACTTCCTTCGATTATTGGATTTATATGTTGTTTACATTTCTTCATGATTTATATACTTCCACCAGAAATAATTTTGTATATGATTTTCTATTAACTATTTATTTGCAATTATTTCTTTAGACTAAATTTATAGGCATGGGTCAAAGGTAATAGACATTTTGTACGGTTCAATGTTTTTATTGCCGAATTGTCCTTCAATGGTATGTGTCACTGTGTAAAGCCTGAAGCTGACAGGTGCATAAACTTATTACGTGCAGTTTATCCATCATTCCATCAGTCTGCCATGGTGAAATTGCTTTTGAGGTATGCCAGGAACGTGGCCAATGTTCCCTGCAAAAAACCGGGTCCCTTTGGTAGAGTTGCAAGGGATGAGAAAATAATAGAGAGACATGGAAAATGGAAGAAATAAAAGAATACACTGAGACAAAGATATAGTTCTATAAGTTTATAAAGATTATAGGCAAAGCAGGAGCTCAGGAGGCTTAGACCTCTCCGTTGGTCTCAAAAGCCCCAAATGAG
>NW_012150285.1:6662611-6709726 GCF_000956105.1 Propithecus coquereli
ATATGTTGAAATCTGAACCCCCAAAGTAATGGTGTTATGAGATGGGATCTTTGGGAGATAATTAGGTCATGGGGGCAGAGCCCTCATAAATTGAATTAGTGTCCCCTACCAAAGAGGCCTGAAAGAGACCCCTCACCCCTTCCACCAGGTGCAGATACAATCAGAAGGCATCATCTGTGAGGAAGTTGGCGCTCCCCAAATATTGAATTTGCTGGCACCTTAATCTTGGAAATCCCAGCCTCCAGAACTGTGAGAAATAAGATTCTATTATAAGCCAGCCACTCAATTTACGGCATTTTCTTATAGCAGCCCAAATGGACTAAGGCAGACGTTTTTACCTTCTCTAACTGCTGCCAGTGATTGTCTTGAGCAGTAATTGGAGCCAACATTGAGTGCAGGCTGTGTGACCAGAGTCCATGTACCAGAGCACTCTGCCGCTGACCGCTGCACATATGAAGAGGTGAAGGACTGCAGTTTGCTGAGCTGATAGTTTTATAAAGACACCAACGTGATAAATCATTGACTTCACCTAAAAAATTGTTATGCAGAAATCATAACACTGTCTTTAAATTATTTACCACTAGATAATAGCTCCAGATCAATAGACAAAATCATTTATCATCCAAGTAAGGTTTAGGGAAATTGGCCAGGTCGATGTCCGTGGCTACTCAGCTGAGCTTTCTGTTCATGGGCCCTGCGTGTTGGGCACAGTCCCCCTTTGGGCCTTTACTTTCCCCGCGCTACCTCCCTGCACAGTTATGGAAATGTGGTTTTCCTAAACTTCCTTCTTTTGACTTAAGATGAGGACGTGATAGTACTGTGCAGACAGTTTATGCAAATAGCACCGCCCTTTAGTACTGTTTCCAAAAATGGAGCTCTGCAAGGTCTAATATCAGCAGTACTATGGTTGCCAGAGGAGGGACACAGGAGCCGTGGCAGTGAAGGTGCTTCTGTGAAATGTGAACGTGAACAGCACCGGAGAGCCACCAGTCTGGTTTCAATAGAAGAAGCTGTCCCCATATTGTTATTTTAATGTGTTGAGTGGGCAGAGACCTTCCAAAACAGGGCATGCTGTTACCGAGAAGCTGGTGTGTTGGTACCTTCTATTGGCCCAGACTTGACCTTGAGGAAATGGAGAAACCAGATTCTGTGCTGGGAGGGGTTTCACAGCTTTCCTTTCTCAGAAATTGAGAACGTGTCGATTTCCTTCTAAGCGCTAGCCTTGTCCTAGGCACAGTGGGGGGATGCGAAGATATATCTGACATGGATCTGCTCTTAAGGAACTTTTGCTCCATCGGGAAGATGCATTTGGATATAACTATGAAAATTTAGATGCTCACAGAGTGGTGCAGTCGCGATGCTCAGGTTTCAGAGGAGGAATGCTACTGTGAGATGAAGGGGTAGAGACCCCCTCGGGGAGAAGCAGCAGCACTGCCTGCTGAGGCTGGCGCTGCACTGGCAGCTGTTGGACTGGGGCCTGGGGCCAGTTGTGCTGAGTAGACCATTCAAGGCTTCTGGGCCTCACTCCCTTAATCTGTAAAGGAGGGATAGTTACCTTAAGGTTCTTTTTGACCTTCGACACTCTCTATAAAGAAAGATTTGAAGCTGGGTGCAGTGGCTCACACCTGTAATCCTAGCACTTTGGAGGCTGAGGCTGGAGGATTGTTTGAGTCCAGGAGTTCAAGATCAGCCTGAGCAACATGGTGAGGCCCCATCTCTACAAAAAATAGAAAAATTAGCCAGGTGTGATAGCGCACCTGTAGTCCAAGCTACTTGGGAGGCTGAGGCAGGAAGATCCCTTGAGCCCAGGAGTTTGAGGTTGCAGTGAGCTATGATGACACCACTGTACTCTAGCCCAGGTAACAGAGTGAGACCCTGTCTCAGAAAAAAAAAAAGAAAGAAAGAAAAATTTGATTAAAAGTAGCTGCCATTTGTTGAGCACTTCCTTGCTGTGGCCCATATGGTAATCAATCGACACAATAACCTGATGACGGAACTGCAGCTTTTGTTCCCATCTTACAGAGGAGGGCATTGAGGCTCCCGGAGATCAAGGGCTTTGCCCTTGTAGGTCCAAACCCAGATCGACTTGAATCTAAAGCCTTAAGTCACTGTGTCACAAAACCTATTGAGGAAGGAGGAACAGTTAGGTAACGAGACAGGAAGGGAAAGACATTCCAGGCAGGGAAAGAGCACGGGATTAGTCAGGACCTAAGAGGCAAGGCTGCCTGCAGTGTGCTCAGAGACAGGAAGGCGACCTCACTGGCTGGCGCGAATCGTTGCACTGTGATCTGGGTCAACATGCTTCCATGTCACCTCCCGACGACCCCAGAGGAAACCCAGACACCTCACCATGCCCTATACTGGAAATAACAGAAAGCTGGTTTTCTGTGCAGGCAGAAAGAATCTTTAAAAGGCAGCCCCTTTGGGGAGATGTTGCATGAATTATTTCAAGGAAAGACATTATTTATGAACTTCCCCAACCTTCAGAACTGTAGCAAAAAATCTCCCCCAAAGATTGGAAGTGTCTTTTAATCAGAGTCAGAACTAAAGTTAGGCAGCTCTCAGCCTCTGCTGTGGGATGTTGGTCTTAGGAAAACCTTTTGATCTGTCAGGGAAACCCGTCCAATCCGATAAGGACTTTTACCAGATCACAGCTAAGCTTTAACAGGGAGCAGAGAGCAAAACGTGCTGCAGGGCACGCCCTGCCTGGAACTGCGCAGCACGAGGTCCGTGGCTTACGGCACGTGCCTCCTCTGCCCTGTGCTTGGAGGGATTGATGTGTTTGCTCTAGCCCCACCATGAGATGGTCATTTCTTTAAAAAAGAAAAAAGTTTATTTGGATTACAACAATATGTGCACATAAAAAGTCAAACAGTATGGAAACGTTGAGTCCCTTGGATCTATCTTCTGCTACGTACTGATTCGTACATTTTAGACATTATGCACTCTTTTGATTTCCTGTCATGATAGTTGAAGGTTTTAGTGTTTTTCTACTCCTTTTTATGCCCCATATTGTTATAGCACAATTTTTGTTTAATATTAATATGCTGATGTTCTCATTAAAGTTTTCAAAAATTTAAATAAGTAAATGCTGATCACCGGTCAGCCAAGTAGCAACATCCTCTGATGATGCCAGTTTGAACTATTCGACATGGTCAATATCTGTCTATTTTGACCTCAGAAGATGGCAGTTTCGTAGGGGCCAGCCTAACCTCCAATGCAAGGTTTGTTTTTCTCGGAGTTCATGACTGATTCTTCTTTTTTTTATTTGAATGAGTTTCGTTGACTCTGAAATCTTTTAAACCTTTTAAAGACCTTTTCTGCGTTTCTTGGGGCCAGTTCTAATATGACAGCTGGAGGCTTGGGGAAAGTGACGGCCGTCCATAAATAAGCACAGATCCCAGAAGTTCCCAGGGCAGACCGTGGAGGGAGACCCGGAGTCCGGAGCCTGCTGGACCGATCCGCGCGACCTGACTCATCCTTGGCCGGTCCTGGAGGAGACTCGTGTACCCAGGCAGCAAAGCAGGGAGCTCCGGCGTTGTTGACAAGCCACTGCATGCTGTTCCCTGCGGGCCAGAGCCGCTGAGAAGAGACGCTGTCATAGAACTGCGGTCTCTGGTAGAAACAGGGACAAAAGGATCCTTGAACAGCAGAGGCCAGCTGCAGTGCTTCGACTATCAGAAGCAAGTGACCCCAATGGGCAGACAAGTTGGAAAGGTATCCGGGGAGTTCTGTGCTAAAAAGATTTGTGGAGACAGCAAAAGAAAATGGTATTCCTAGGGGCACGAGACGGGTAGGCAGCTAGGGTGCTAAACGAGTGTGTGTGTGTGTGTGTGTGTGTGTGTGTGTGTGTACACACACTATATATATAAGGTCAATATACTATACACAGTGTACATAGCGTGTTGTATATATAGTATATACTGTGTATAGTATATGGACTCTATACAGCATACTGACCTTGAAGGACAGCAAGGATGGACGAGCAGAAGCATGAGGTCTGCTACCCCAAATGGAAAGTCATGATCCCTTGCTCAGTTTCCAGACCTAAGCCAGTCCTCAGACCCAGAACCCATCAGCTGAAGGAAAGCCCAGGTCCCTATGGGGAAACGCCTACAGTGTCATAGCAGATGTATAAAGAGGTAATTTCCCCATTTATTCAGATCACCACATGGTGGGGAAAGAGGAATATCCAGATTTTTAAAATACTTTTAAATATAATATCAAGGTGACACCCAAAGTGACCCAAGGCTTCCCTGTTAGATTAGGGCTACATGGAGCTATGTAATAAATTAAGTCCTGGCCCAAGTTCACGGACCTCCCCGGAGGTCATTTCCAGATTCCTGAGTGTGTAACTGGAACGGACGTTCTTGGCAGGTAGTGGAGCCCTCATATTGGTCTCTTGACATGCTAAGTAAGAATTACTACAGTGGGAAAGACCCAGCGGAAGCCCCTGAAACTGTTCTCCCCCTCAGCCTAGGCATTACATCAAAACCGATGTCGTGCTGTATTGATGACATCATGTTGATCAGACAGTGGACGACAAGTGACAAGAATGAGAAACTCAGCTACACCCTCTCTCCAGGTGCGCCTGGGTCCCCTTTTACCCACGAGGAAGGGGAAGCTGGCACCGGGAGATGACCGGGAGTTGTAGCCACATCACGTGAGTCCTCATTTATATTAGTAACTCCTTTTAACTTGGGGATAATCCTAGTGTCTGGCTGTTTAATTCAGTCCCGCAAACAATTACTGAGAGGCTGCTGCATGCCAAGCACAGGGCCCGGCGTGGCGCTGGGTTGTCTGCAAGGCTGCCTGACACACGCAGGAGCCACCTGTTCAGAAGGGTTGGCGTCCGCCCTGCTGTGGGATGGAGAATCTGCACAATTTCTTTTCCCAGTAGAGGGGATTAGGAGAAATACGTCAGCAAAAGAATAAGGCCATGCCTTTCTTTTCATTTTCAATTCCTGGTTTCTTAATGTCTTCACCTTGCACGTTGGTTTAGACAGCCACCTGGTGTCTGTCTAATCACCGACTGCACTGCTTCCCCCCACCCCCCACCCCCTTGCTAGCAATTGTCGGGTCCATTACCTCGTTGGCTTGGACAGACTCATGAATAAGTGATTAGTGGCGATTTTTTTTGAATGTCAACCTTCCAGTTTTGCAGAAACTACAAAAATTACCCCACAAAGTGTTAGAGGTCCAGATGTCACCACATCATCAGAGCACCTGGGCCTTTGGTGGCCTCTAGGGCACAGATGACAGACTGTGGACAAAACACATCAATGGATGAGGGGGCGCAGACAGGCACTGAGGTCGTCCAGACAGGGCCTTAGGTTTGCTGGTATGTGTGTGTGTCTGTCTGTGTGTATGTGTGTGTATATATGCATAAATATGTGTGTGTGTGTGTGTGTTCACGTATATATAGATATAGATATATAAATTCCTGTTATAACAGTATCCTTTGATTAAATGTAATAAATCTCCTTTTGCTGAAGTGACAGGTATTTGGGATTATTATTTTACTCTTGGCAACCCATAAAAGGAAAAACAAATCCACGTGATCTGGAAGGAAGGAACAGGTTAAATGCTAAGATCCCGGTGGAATCCTTCAGCAGCCAGGTGAGATTATGCAACGAGGCTTGTGCTGCTGACAAGAGACAAATAAGGCTACTTAGCAAGGGTCACGTGTCGCCCTAATAAGTCAAAAGCAGCATGAAGGAGCCTTTTTTTATTCTCTGGATCTAAGAGGTTGCTTTATCTTCTTAAGTGCTAACTTGTTAATATTTTAAGAGAAAATCAGAAAAGTCTTACAAATTCTTGATTTCTCATATACTTTCCTTTGGAGAGGTTGCTCATTTAGAAGTGCCTGGCCCCGGTGGGCTTCCCAAGAGCTGGAGGGGCCCAGGCTGCGGAGGGTCCCGTGGTGGTTCTGTGGTTGGGAGTGGGTTGCCAGGGCAACTTAAATCAGAAGCTGAGGTCACTCATCATCCTATTAAAGAGGCATCAATCAGAAAAGGAACTCATGGGAAACTTTCAAGACCAGCCTGATTTCAAGCTGCCAAATGATCAGGTAGACACAACGGTCTTAGCAAGAAAAGCAAAGAACTCTGTCAGCCACAGCAAGAGAGGGCGGGATGTGTGCACTAAGGCCAGCCTGCCAGGTACTGACCCTGGCTTCAGCAGCGCACAGCTCTGCAACCTCGAGCAAGTGACTTAGCTCCTCTGTGCCTAAGTCTCCGAATCTCTAAAATGGGGATAATAATAATACATGCCCATATGGTTGTTGGAACAAATATATGCACCTAGAACAGCCCCTGGCACATGGTCTTGGTTATTATCGTCACGTCTCATCTCATGGGACTTTACTTATGTTGGAAAGAAATAAGAGAATCAGATCATAGCCAGAAAGATTTCAGAACTACAAGGGCTTGCTTGTCGTCTTTTCCTGCAAAGAAAAACTGTATGAAAATAGTGGGTCATAAACAATAATATATGTGTGTGAGTGTATAGATAAGGCATGTACAATATTTTATAAATAAATTCGTGTGAGAGTTGCCTTTTGTAGGGAAAAGGGCTTGGATGGAGAATAGTAAAAGCAGCTCTAGTTTTATCTGTAGTATTGTTATTTGGTTTTACTTTTTTTTTAAATTAAAAATGATTGAAATAAATCTCTTAATAATTTAAGAGTGGTCAGTTCTGGGTGGTAGGCACAGGGGTGTTTGTTACAAGATTCTTTTGAATTTTCTGGCATTTTCTGAATTTCTCAAAATTACAAACGTGAAGTGTTTAAAAGAGACAAAATCATCCAAGATAATTAATTCTGGCAAGCAAGTGATTGATCTGTGATCAATATGAGCAATGAGGACAAGGAGGACAAGAATTCTGAGAGGACTGATTTTCTACTGTTGCGTTTGGCAGTCTCGTTCTGTGTCCTCGATCTTGGTGTGCTCTTGGCCGAAGAATGACCAAGACACCAAAGTAAGGCAAGCATGAGGTGACATTTATTGAGGGGGAGTAAGATAGGATTCTAGAGCAAGAGCAAGATATAGGTTTACAGAGCAAGATGCATACGCCACAGATGACACCCAGACCCGTTGCCGTAGCGAAAGAGAGCTTGGTTATTGTCTGGGTCTTGTTTCATAGTGCCTGAATAGGGACCTCCCCGTGGTTCAGACATCATCATGGGACCACTTTGATGGACAGTTGGGAGTTAGATGACCTGAGTCTTCCTGCACATGAAGATCTCTCATGAGCCTCTCTGAAAGCCCATGGCAGAGGGGTGAACTGCAGCGTAGATTTAAGCTAATGACATGATAATTAGCCTTAGGTTGTCCTAAGTCACCTTCCAGACTCTATCATACCAGTACAGCTTGGCCCATGGGCTAGAGAGTCCCCTGCATTCTTTTGCAGTTGGAGTGATAAGTTCTGACTGATAGATCGGTAGGGCATTCTCTCCTCCCCCAGGTATGGCAGTCCCAGGATTAAGGCGGGACAGCACCAAGACCAGGGCCTGGGGCCCACTGTTGTCCTTCTGCCCAGGTGGGGCAATTGCATGAGGCAGCACCAAGGCAAGGCACCCGCTTTCATCCCTGGGAGACCCGGAATCCGCTGCTATATATCTAACACTACCAACTCTTTCATGCCCATTGCGCCAGAAGACACGGGACACAGAAAGAGGAACCGTCCTGGGCTTCTAAGGACATAGATGCGGGGGTTCCTCTGCTGAAAACGGTGTTTGTCTCTCCGGCTTTTCCAGTTAGAATATAGCTCAAATTTTTTTTCTTAATTTTAATTTTTACTTTCTCACAATTGACTTGATTAGCATTTTGAAAAGACTTTCTTTTAATGTAATTTACCTTTCTGACATTTGTTTTTTATTTTCAGGAACCTTATGAAAAGGAGTACGGTGATTCAGATTAAGTGTACCAACGAAATAGGATTACAAAGAAATATTAAAATGTTTCTCTTACCCCCTCAAGAATATTTTCCTTCATGATGTAGAGTTACCTGGCACTTTTCAAAGGACAGGGATGCTGCAAGTGAGTTCAGGTGACAGGGCAGGGTGGGAGGGACACTGACCTCGGCGTCCACAGTCCTAGTTCTGCCGAATGACCTTGGGCAAGTCGTGTACCCTCTGAGTGTGGTGTGTTCACGTGTAAAATAGGAACTCGCACACCTTGCGTCACAGAACTGACGGGAGAAATAGCATAAGGCAAGATCATATTTGGGAAAGTACTTTGGAAACAACAGAGTTTCCCAAAGGCCAAGTAATTTTGTTCCATGCCACCCTGTTTCAACTTGCTCAAGCAGCGATGTGCAACCACCTGGGGTGCCAGGAGAAAGAGGACTCGGTTTAATTTGGTTTTTGATATTTTCAGAAGTTTAGTAAAAAGTCCTCATTGATGTAGCCCTTCTTACAGATTTCTCTGAGCTCCACAGGGCCTCTTGCTTGCCTTATCTGCGCCAAGCTAGACAACCTTTCCTTGGTGTTAAGGGGGTGCCTTGCTAGGTTTCTTCTGGATAAAGTTGCTATTTTTTTTCCTTTATAATTAAAAAGTAATTTGTGGAGAGACAACTGGAAACTACGTAAATATCCTGTTCCTATTAAACCTTGACCCGCCAGGTCTAGCATTTAGCATCAGTGCGTTTCTGATTCCTGCATCCCTTCTGTGTGCATTGGTGGGTGCTCTGCTATAAGGAAGAACTTTCCATTTCTTCCATTCATTGATTGTTTATTTATTTATTAGCATCAGTGTGAACTCATAGAGTCTTGTTCTATGCAATGGGTTATAATCCATTACTATCATTCTATTTTGATTTTCCAATTATCCCCACTTTGGCCAGTAGGAGCCCCCGGCTAGCGTCTCTATCCTGTGGACATTCCTTGAGTTTTCCTCACTTTCCAGCACAACAAGCCATTTGCCCTTCTTGGTTGAGTCTCATGATCCATTTTGTCCTACATGAGCTTGGAATTCTGGGTAGAAGTCAATAGACAGGAGAGGAGTTTTGATCAAAGGTAAAAGACAGCTCCTGAGTAAAATGGTGGCCTGAGGCACCTCCTTGCTGGATCTCTGATGAACTGATGAAGAAATAGGAAAAACAGAAAAGACTCCACAAGAGTGCAGGAAATTTGGGAAGAGTTCCACGTGTGTATTAGAAATCCAACTTCCCTTCTCAAGAAACAACACTGTCCTTGGGAAGTAGGTGGAAGAAATTTTATCAGAACCCTTTAAACTGCAGGAAAAATAGCCAATGATGAAAGCAGGACATTTATTCATTTGGCAAATATTTATTGAACATTTACTACGTGCCAGGCATCTCCTGTTTAGTGAAGGAAAGAGACAGACATCTGTTTCCCTATGGAACTTGCAGCCTAGCAGGGGAGAGAGAGAAATGAAATGGAGTCTGGGCTCATCCTCACTGAACAAAGATTTGAAGGAGTTGAGGGAACAAGCTTGGGGCCCCCCGGGGCTGATTCCAGCAGGAGCAACAGTCCTCAGGCAGGAGCAAAGGGCAGGCGTCCAGCATGGTCCAGGGCAGGAGTACGAGAGGATGAAGGCAGAGGGATAGCTTGAACCTTCAGAATACATACAATTGCCACATCACCTTTTTAATGACTTGTCTTTGTACCCAAGAATAACCCAAGTATGGGCGTGGTGGCTCACACCCTTAACCCTAGCACTCTGGGAGGCCGAGGTGGGAGGATTGCTAGAGGCCAGGAGTTTGAGACCAGCCTGAGCAAGAATGAGAACCTGTCTCTACTAAAAATAGAAAAATTAGCCAGGCGTGGTGGCGCGTGCCTATAGTCCCAGCTACTTCGGAGGCTGAGGCAGGAGGATCACTTGCGCCCAGCAGTTGGAGGCTAAAGTGAGCTATGATGAAGCCACTGCACTCCAGGCCAGGTGACAAGAGCGAGACTCTGTCTCGGAAAAAAAAAAAAAAGAATAACCCAAGTGTGGCCAATGACCACTGCAGAGCGTGAGCAGGCACGAGGGTGGGGTCGCATACCTCCGGCTGCAGCACAGCCACGTTTGCTAAGGCCCCTGGCAGTGGCAACTGAGACAGACAGCGCCCTCCTTGGTCTGACCCACATAAAGGAGGGAGGTATCTGCAAAAGCAGTGACCGTGGCTCTTGTTCCAGGGCCTCAGCACGTGTCATGCCACTGGGGCAAGACTGCGCATTCTCATCAGCAGGCTGGCACTTTGGAAGTCTGGCGAATTCACTCTTGGAAGCTCCTCATCGTGTGTCTTCATCGAGATCTCTTTTAACAATCAGGTTACCCAACCAGAGTATAATTTGTGTGGGTCAGAAAGGCCCTTTGTTTCCCAGGACTGATTAAGTACCGCAGCTTTGCAAAAGCGTCTTCGAAATCTAGAGGCTGCAAGCTTCGTCTCTCTCGCCAGCTCCGCCTCTCCTGTTTCTTCCGCAGCCCGGCTGGGGCCACTGCCCTGTCCCCACTGCGCTGTTTCCACGCTGCTCGTCGCAAAGGACACTCTCCTCCTGGTAACAGAGACATCCCTTCATTCTGCAAATGTGTGTTTCCCACTGACACCTCAGGGGGGAAAAACCCCCGAGAAATCAACAGGACCTGGAAGACAGTTTAGCCATATTCCTTCGGGCTGTTCTCACCGCCGGACTTTCCCTAAAACCTCTCTTGTGTTCCTTTCGGTTTCTGTCCTTTGGCCAGTCCTGCTTCTTTGACTAAGGCCTATTAATGCGGGTGACTGCTCACCCTAATGGGCCTTTGTGAAACACAAAACAAAACCAGAATTATTCTCATTTCTCCTCTGTTCTTCCTCTTGGAACTGTTCCTACCCCTCGGCTCTGGTGGCTTTCTGAAGCCGAGCGGGAAGGTCAGAAGGTGCTTCAGGGTTTGTTCACCTGGTGTCAGAAATAGACCCTGCTGGATGGACCACTTCACTCTTGGCTAGTCTCTGGAACTGTCTAAATCCCAATACCCCTGCTTTTCTGGGAGCTGTGGCTGGCTGGGACGGGAGCAAGGGGTCTGTCGCCTGAGCGAAGGGGTAGCAAGCCAGAGGGAGTGCTCAGGTGCAAGAGCATCATCCAAGAGGCTAAGATTGTCTGCAGAGTGATCAAAATGAAGCGTCCAGGAGCGATTATGCCCGTGGCGTGTGAAGCCAGGTGTCCAGGGTCCAGGGAAATGGACGACTGCAGGAGGTCAGAGCTGATTGTTTGCAACAGCACCTGCAACTTGAATTGCCCTTATGGCTGGTGATGTGAGTGGAAGGGTTTGCCAGATTATAAATTCTGGGGACGTGTGTGCAGAGACTTCCACTGAGATTATCTTGTCTGACCAGGCACATCTGGTATTGGTTCTGACAGCTGGAGTATTTGGGATTGAGTTTCGGCTGAAGGTCTCACTGGTAGGGCTCGACCACGTGCTTTCCACTGGAGCGCTGAGGGGCCCTGGCAGGAATGGTGCGCCCTGCGCTGTAGCTGTAGCGAGAACTGGGTCCCGGGCTTCAGATCCGTGATTCTGAACGGGTAGAGGGCGATTGGTAATGTCTGAAGACGTTTTTGATTGTCATCCTCCAGTGGGGGTCCTCCTGGCATCTAATGGGTAGGGTGAGGGATGCTTCTAGACATTCTGCACGGTGCACGGGATTATCAGCGCCCTGCGAGGGGAAGGAATTAGCCAGTGCCAAGGCTGAGACACCTGCCTAGATTCTGGGATATTCGACGTCATGAAGTAGCCAGCAGGAGGGTGCTCAGCCTCTCTTGGGTCTAGTTCAAGGTTGAGGGGACGCTAACTGTTGTAAGCAGAGGGTATCTACTCCATGTCATAAGCATCTTGCACATTCGAGACAGAAGTCCTTGGCTTCAAGAAAATCTGGAACTAAAATCTCCTTATTTATTTCCACGACCCCTAGGTTTTACCTTCAAGGTACCAAGATCTGCTGAGAGCTTGTTATTGCCCCAGAGACAGAAGCATCTTTGTGATGCATCTACTCACAGCTTCCCTGGGAATCGCAAGAGTTGCTTAGGAAGTTTCGGGGCTGACTACCTCACCCACTGGGGCTGTAATCTCGAACTCTCACTGTCTTACTTAGATAGCAGCCAAAAAGGACCTTGTTTTGCAAGTCAAGAAAAAGTCACTTCGCTTTTCTGGCCCCAGTTTGCCTGCCTGTAAGATGGGCTGGTTCCACAGATGACCTCTAAGCTCCCGCCATCACGCTCTGATTCCGAGACCAGCACCCATTCTGAGACCAGCGCTAGCAGGGAAGTCTGTAAAGCCTCGTTCGACTGTTCTCTTGGGATCACGAGGGCTGCATGTCGCTTCCTGTTTTTCCTTAAAATGAGGAGACCCTGGAGATCATCAGTACAAAAGACATATTTGTGTTTTCCCGACTCTGAATAGAATGTTTCTGATCCAGGAGGGAGGGGCTGGGGAAAGCCTGGGGACCCTCTGGGTCTGCGAGTGAGATGAGCAGCCAGCACCCCTCCCCTGCCCCCGAGGCCTCACCTGGGCGCTGGTGACTCATCCTCCATCGTTCCCCTTCCCAGCCTCTTTCCCACCAGCCTCTAGCACCCACCCAGCTCCGTGGGGACTAGGGCTGCCGGGGAACATGGAGGATGCTAATTAAACTGGAGTTTCAGACCGACAACACTTTTGCAGATATATATCAGTATGCTCTAAATATTGTGTGTTTCAGTGGAAGTACACCTCAGTGCAGAATGTTTGCCGAGTCTGACAACCTCTGCAGGGAGGGGACAGGGAGGGAGCGAATGGGGAAGTGGCGCCCTAGCGGGGCTACCCCTGAAGCGCTGGGCGTGGGCTTTGGACCCGCTCTGGTCTTCCCCTGTCAGCGGCAAGCAGCCAGGAGGAAGAGCAGCGGCTTCTCCTAGGGCCTGCGGCGGGAGGGAAAGCAAGTTGAGGTGCACGGGGCACTCCAGGGGGTTCCCCGGGGATGGGCAGGGAAGAAGGTCACATCAGCCTCCCTCACGGCGGCTGCGCTGAGCACCGGGCCCTGTGCCAGTGGTGCATGGGGAGCCCTAGGGGGAGGCTCTGGGACTCCCCGTGGAGGCTGGAGGCTGCTCCTGCCAGGAGACGTGGGGCAGGAAGCCAAGGGGGTCCCCCAGGGCTGGCTGGCCCGGCAGCCTCAGCCCTTGCAGCTGTAAGGATTCTCGATGCCATCAGACCTAATGGCCCGTTTGATTATAAATACGGTGTTTTTTTTAATTCTCTTTATACTATTCTGAAATGAAAGCACAACATTTATTTTTAAATTGACACAATGCTGCAAGCATGACGTAACAGATCAGTGGCTTCTATATCCCTCTGCGTGGAAGCCCCGGGACTCAGTTGCTACAATGTGCTCTGACATAGGTGTGTCGTTCCTGACTAGACTTCCAGCGACGTCAGCATTGTTCATGCGATTTTACAAAATTGTCAACAACTGTTGGCCAAGTGACAAACAACACAAAAAACAATCTTCCCTTGATGGATAAGGAATGTACTAGAAAATTCGGTGTACTTATAACTGTGGGGGGAAAAGTCTTGCATTTGTCTGTAAAATGAAGTTACGTTCTGGGCTGAGATAACAATTACTTGCAGGTTTTTCAGCTACACGAATGTTGAGCTGTGTGTTTGGAAATCATCCAGGACACAGGGTGACTTTTTATTTTGCGGGGCTGAAGTAAGAGGAGTAGAATGTCTGGTCACCCTGACCATTACATTTTAGTGGTACTTTTCCAATTGTTGTAAAAATCCAACCATTTCCCCCAAGGGAGGAGAGGAGAGAAGAGACCAGATATTCATTGATTAGCTATTGCTGTTGGTCAAGCGCTATGTATTGCTGGTTATGACTTGTTATTTATTCAAGTCTCGCGACACCTCTCATCGGTGAGTATTCTGATACCCATTGTACAGATGGGGAAAGTGAGGCTCTGTGAGTCAGGGAGATGCCTACTGGAACCTGAATTTGAATCCGGGCCTGTCTTAATCCACAATCAGACTTTAACAAAAATGTCCTGACGGTGACGGGAAAGGCACAGTGTATCTGGCCAGATCTCTAGAAACCGGAGGAAAAGGAAGGGGCGGATTGTGTTGTCTTGTCTTGTCTTGTTTGGCAAAACGAAGAGCTGCTCCACCCAGAGTAAGGATGTGATGAGGTGATTTCTCGGGGTCCCTCCTTATTCCGCTGGAGTGTGACGTCTGTATGCAGGTGAGATTCTCAGACAGCGTTTAGGCTGGAAAGAAGCACAAAGTCTATTTACTCTCTCCAAAGAGAGAGAGGCGCAGTGCCGGAAATGAGGCTCTTTAACGCGGCAGGCTGAGGCGGGTGGGGGTTACGGCTGCAGCCCCCCGAGAGCAGAAGACGGCTGGGAAACTGCTGCGTTGGCCGTTGGCCTTTTCTGTCTCTTACGCAGGAGATTGATAAGAGAAATTAGTTTCTTCTTTCCTCTTGATAACGGGGGCACCGGTGCCGTCTCTTCTGGAGGAGGCAGGAGGAGTTCCACTCCTGCTGTCCGCTCAGGGACGTTTTCAAGGCTGTTTAAACAATACTCAAAACAACCTTTCCGCATTGAGTTTTAATGTCAGTTTACCTCCTTTTGTTTGCTCAGCCTCTTTTAATTGCTAGGCAAACATCCCTGCAGGAGAGATATTCACTACTAACCTGAGGACCAGAGTTCAAACCACGATAAGTGGCTGCCAGTTAGAAATTTATTTTTCTAGTTGGCCTGTTGGTATGACTATCTTTTCACCTATGAATTTATGTTTTTGAGAACGATCCTTACTTTTTGAAAAAGAATTTTCAATAGTAAATACTTTGCATTGTCAATCACACTTTTTTTTTTCTGAGCTGAATATTACTGACGTTTTAAGTGGGCAAACTGCCAGGAAGAAATTTACTCGCATAAACTAGAAAGCTGCCCTTTGGATATTGGCCCTGCGTGGCCGGATCGCCTTGTTGCCCTCGGGTGCCGGCCTGCCTGAACGTTAGCTGGCCTGGGATGTGAGGTCGCCCTTATTTTTGTTTGGACATTGGTTCCGAGAGCCATTTGGCCTCAGTGCCCTGCCACCAAGTTCTGCACTTGAGGCTTTTCTTTCTCCGGGAAGTGGACGCAGGTCACCCAAGCTGCGTGCTGCCGCCTGCAGGCCAGGACTAGAGAAGGAGCTCTCAGCAGGTCAGCGTCCCGGGACCCATCCAGCGGCTCTGCGGCCTCATTTGAAAACCCCTAACAAATAGTTCCCTGCATCCCAGTCGGCACAGTTTTGGCACCAACGCTGCCCAGAGGAGCTGTGGCCCAGGGCAGCAGACAGACCAGATACAGGTTCCCCTATGCAATATCACTGACCTTATTTCCAGGAAATATCACCAATTTTATTTTGGATACTAGTTCTAATTAGGATTAGGAATTTCTGGACAGAGCAGAACAATCAAAATGAAGACTGTGTTAAAATCATTGGAAAATATGATTCAAGTTGCACAAACTAATTTGCATCCCATTTTCAAGAATATATTAATATTTAGGGAATCTTTAGAACTTAGAGGGACTTTAGAATTAACCTAGTACAATTACATTTATTATGTAAAGTGAGGCATACATTTTGGCACTGTAACTGTGAACTAGAAAAATGTCCCAGAGGAGGCTGTGCATTTGGCATAGTTTTAAAATTCCAAATTAAGTGGGTTCGAATGGGATTTCTTTTAAAGCGTTGGTCATGTTCATAGGCAAGAATTCCCTGTTTTAGTTTTCTTCACGTTTTACTTAGTTACCCTTAGGATGCTGTATTTTTAAAAAAAGATATTTGTTTTTGTAGCTTTACTCCAGCCTTTGTGTTAAGTGGGGCTCCCCTGTTAAATTTACCTCTGCTTTCCCTGACTGCCATCTAGAGGCCGAGGGCGGTAATTACAGACACGAGGCTTTCTAGACGGTCGACGGAGCGGAACCCGCCGCTGCTTTCCGGCCTGCTGTCTAAGGGATGCTCGGGCGTGTCTCTCTCCAAAAATACCCAGATTCTGGGGGTGCAAAGTCTAAATGTCCTTCCACACTCGCCTTTAGTTTCCCTCGCTTCTTTAGTAAAGCACAACTTGCAGTTTTAGATGGCCCATCTGTCTGAAGCCACTGCTCAGGAACTTTATTTAATCCATAAAAAAATGAAATTAAAACATAAAATAAAATAATAAATAAAATAAAATAAAATAAATAAATCATCCAGCTTCTGGGCGGCATCCTTGCCTCCCGAGCCTGTGCTGCGGTTTCCGTGGCTCCAGCTCCTGGAGGAAGCAGCTGGGCCTCTGTAGAATCTCAGACACCAACAGCTGGAGGGGCCTTAGAGATTACCCAGCAAGCGATCCCCATCCTTGAAAACCGGTTTTCTCTGGCCAGAGTTGCTCTCGAATTACAGCCAATTAATGGCCAGTCTTCCTCCAAGTCGCAGGAAAAAAAAGTTAATGAGACGATTTTCTTGATTCTGAATATTTTCTTCCCAGTATTTTTCTTAGGTCATTGTACTCACTACCTGGCCCTAACCAGACACCAGTGACTCTTAGGTGGGGTCAACAGCTGCCCTTCCCCCTTCAATGACCGGTGTCCATTGCTTAGTATTAGACTATAGAGACAAGGCCTGTATTTTCCTTTCTTTTCTTTTTTCTTATTTTTGCTGGGAAAAATCCTTTTTATTTCTTATGGTAAAATTAAATTTAGCAGAAATCCACAATGTCCTGAGTAGGTAACACTCGTACGCATACGTGACATGTCGGGGTTCTGTCACCCAGACAGCATGAGAATCTGTTGGCCAAACCCCTTATTTCACAGGAGAAGCAAATAAGGCCAAGAAACCCCAGTGAGAAAACATCAGGAGAGAGGGGAGGAGGCAGGTTTTGAAGCTATCAGACCCCCAGTGCAGGGGAGACGGGAGGACAGTCGGGCCACCGTGTGGACTCGGGGGGAGGCGACCTCCGAGCCCTCTGTGCTCTGCCGTGGCTTCTGGGTGAGGCTGCGCTGACCCCGTGTTGGATATTTCCCTCCGCACCCCAACGCCTGCGTTCCTAATGCCACTTAACTGGCCCTTCCTTTCCTATCTTTGTTGTATCACTTCCTGCCTTCGAACGTGCTGTACAATCTACTTATTTATTATGTCTGTTTTAATTGTCTGTGTCCCTCTCCTGGAATGTTAGCCGCGTGAGGGCAGGGGTCTGGGTTTTGTTTATTAATATGATCCAAGTAGCTAGAATAGTGTCCAGCGCACAGTAGGCACACTATGAGTAAACATCTGTTGAATGGATGAATGTTCTCTCATGTGGCCCTTTATGTATGGTTATCTCTCGGTTCTCTCTCTGCTTCGTGTCTTAAATTGGGATGCTTTGTATGGCTGGAATAAATCACGGTAACTTCGATTTATTTTACTGACTCTCTGCCAAGCGTCACCCGCTTACACGGTATACATATACTCATCTCCCTCAACACCCTGTGAGCGAGGTGCGGGCGGCAGCCTCCCGGGTGCTCGTGTTTGGGTAGTTCTTTCCCGCAGTCCTCGGGGCTGGTCTGTGTGGCTGCTGGAATACAGCAGCAGTGATGACATGTCACTCCCAAGGCTATGCTGCAAGACGTATGTGGCTTAACTCCCTGCTCTCCCTTGGGTCACTCACTCTGGGGGAGGAAGCCAGTTTCCATGTCACGGGGGCAGTCAAGTGACCTGCGGAGCTGGGCGCGGTGGCTCACACCTGAAATCCCCGCACTCTTGGAAGCCAAGGAAGGAGGATGGCTTGAGCTCAGGAGTTTGAGACCAGCCTGAGCAAGAGAGAGACCCCCGTCTCTACAAAAAATAGAAAAAAAAAATATAGACTGGCAATTAAAAAAAGGAAAAATTAGCTAGACGTGGTGGCACACGCCTGTAGTCCCAGCTACTTGGGAGGCTGAGGCAGGAGGATCGCTTGAGCCCAGGAATTTGAGGTTGCTGTGAGCTAGGCTGATGCTACTGCACTCTAGCCTGGGCAACAGAGTGAGACTCTGTCTCAAAAAAAACAAAAAATTGTGGTCTGTGGAGCAGCCCATGAGAGGAGGAACAGAGGCCTACTGTCTACAGCCCCGAGCGTGCGCCACCTTGGAGACAGGTCCTCCAGTCCCGGCCGAGCATTCGGATGACTCCAGACTCAGCCGGCACCCTGACTGCCGCCTCACGACGGCTCCTGAGCCGGAGCTAAACTGCTCCCAGGTTCCTGGCCCTCGGAAACTGTGTGATAACACACATGAGTGTTGCTTCAAACTGCTAAGTTCTAAGTGATTTGTGAGGCAGCAATAGAAACAAATGCAGTCATTATTATTATTATTATTATTCATTGAATTTTAGAGATGAAAATCTGAAGTTCACAGACACTAACTTGCATGAAGTCATGCAGGTAGACAGAAGTAGAGCAGGTTTCACCCTCCAGCGGGGCCAGAGTCCGCTGGGCCCTAAGGCCAAGTGAAGCCGAAGTGTAACCCACATTTTATGTATCTCCAAGGTGACAGGTCAGGGCAGGGGGAGAAAAGCTCAGGTTTGTTAATGTGATCAGAAAGAGGAGGCCCCTCTGCAGGGAACGGAGGCCAGGTCACTAGGTAACGGGACTTCCAGAACAGCTTAGAAACAAAACCACACACTTGGGATTGGCGTGCTTGGCTGTCTGTCTCTGTAAAACGACATCAGGCAAAAGGAATTCACAAGCTGCCCTCCCCGGTAAGCCCGCACCTCTGCCGTTGTAGTGGAAGCCAGTATCCCATTTATTTCAACATGGATGCGATTTCTGTCCCAATTTGTTGCTGTGTCTGCCTGCAGCGACCAAGGATTTCAAGTCGCAGTGATGCCATCCTTCCCGGTAGGCCGTCCTTTTTAAACACCAGTGCACGTGGCAGAACAATTAAGTCATTTTGTTTCAGCCTCTGAGTTGACTTCTCTGACCCCAACATTTTTGCAACATTTATTCCACTGAGTTAAAAAGAAACCTCACTGGAGTCACCTTTTTAATAAAAGAGTCAGTAACTTCCCTCCGCTGTGCTTTTTATCTGCGTGGCAAGAATGAAGGTGACGTGTAATCAGTGTGAGCTGGAACGCAATTTTTCTCCCCAGTAGCCTGGGCTCAGCTGGAGGCCACTGTACCATGGCAACTTCCATTTCAATGACATTATTTCTAATAAATGACTGCCCGAGAGTTTATGGGGTGTTTCTGGCCCCAGCTCGGTGTAGCCAGCAGGAGTTGGGGGCAGGGCTGTTTCCTGTCCCGCTACCCAGTGGTTTCTGCTGCACCATGAAAGATCACAAGAGTATTTGATGTTGGTTCTTGGAACAGCAATCGGTTAATTAAAATCACCGAGTGTTTGAACACATCGCTGGCAGCATGCTGGTAGCAGAAAGTCGGGCAGAAAGTAGCTGCAGATCCTGGAAATCCCCCCTTCTCAGCCAACTCCCCGTCTTCAGCAGTAACAGGGGACAGGGGAACAGAAGAGACAGAAAAACAGCAACAATTCACCTTTCCCTTCTAGCCAAACACCCTGACACTCCTACCAGCAAATCTCTAAGCCTGAAAGACTCAGCACAGAAATAAAACAAAATTTCAGTACTTTCTCTTTTGACACCAAAACCCCCAAAAGAGAGGGAGAAAATAGGAAAATGGGGTGTGGTGTGGGGGGGTGGCTCTGAATAATGTTTAAACCAGGCAATTATCACTAGTAATTGAGAAACTTTAATATTGTCCCAAGAAGGGAGATGTCAATGGTGTTTGGGATGGAGAAACACGGCCACCAAATTTTGTCTTTTTGAGAGTCTTCTTTTGGGGATCTGGCTGTCTCTAATGGGTGGACCACTCCATGCTATCAAGCCTGGGGTGAGCCAGGAAGAGCCAGCCTCCTGGCCACACGCCAGGTCGAGGGAGGGAAACGGAGTTTGCTCAATCCAGTGCCCGCACGACTAAGACAGCTGATCTCCTGCATGGAGAGTCGCAGGTGCCGGAAGAGTATGTGGGACATTCAAGATAGCTTTGCATCCAGGGCATGAACGAGGTCACCATTCACCTCCCACTGCTGGGGCGCAGAACAAGCCCGCCAAGGCCTTCGCGGGTACAAGTTTGTGACATTCATGAATAAGAAAATCGTGTCTTTCTGTTGAGTGCTGTAGTATGTATCTTGGGAGGATCATAGTCAAAACATTCCTTAGTAGAAAGGGCCTATTAAACATGGCCTGGGCCTTAATAAAAGTGATCTGACTACGTTTCCTGTAATTAGCAAGATGTATTTCAACGTACGTATAGACTGTTTATTTAATTTTCTGCATGCCTGCATATCTTCACATGCATACAAATTCTCTATTATAATTGGCCCAAAAAGGCCAATTAGAAACGATTTATAAGTCCAAGTGTTAACCATGTGTTTGGCACCGGCCGATGCCAGGACCACATTACCCAGCGTTCAAGAATGCAGCTATCCACGGACCCTGTTTGAAGACTTACCCGCGGCGTAACGCGTGGATAGTGACTCTAGAGGGGGTTAATTCCCGTGCAGGAGGAAGACATGTGCCATCTGCACAGTCAGCTGCTAGCTGGTGACTATTTAGAAAGGGCTGCTTTGCATTTTATGACATGCATTTATTTAGTGATGTGAGAGATCCCATGGTTGGCTTCCATTTCAAAGACAGTTATTTAAACACGCTTAACCTGTGTAATTCTTCCCTTTGCTATTCAGGGAACTGAAAGCTTGAAATTGGAAAATGGAAATTTTTTAGCACTTAGAGAGACTTTGTACACGGCTCATCATTTCACTCTGCACACTTTTATGAGCCGGGTATCCGAGGATCAGAAAATTGCCCAAAGGCACACAGCTGGCTTGAGACAAAGAACAGGGGCGGGGTGATGTCAGTCCTCCTTACTTGTACTGTTGTCAACCTGTCCCTCCCTGCTGGCTCCTTCCCCTCCCTCTGTAAATATGGTCAAAACTCTCTCCCAGTGCGAATATGCAAACAAATAGCAAACACCAACCCCCCCCCAACCCGCCAACCTGACGCCCCTACTTTGCCTTCCGTGCTCCTCTAGAAACCTCCCTAACTTTCCTCTCCTTCTCATCCACACTGTTTAAAGGCAGCTAATGTTGAGCTGTCTTAACAAGCACGACTCCTGCTGTGTCCCCAAGCTGCTGTCAACAGCCTCTTCCTGCTCCAAATCCAGCGGGCATTCTTCCCTCTTCTCCGTGCCCCTCCTGCTCTGTCCCCTCACGACTCTGGTTGCTTCGATACCACCTTGTCCTGCTTCTGCCCAGATTCCCTGAACTCTCCTTCCTTTGCCCAGAGCCTTTCCTTCTGCCGGCATTCCCGCATCCCAGCATTCCGCAGGATTCTGTTCCTGCTCACCGCCCTTCCCGCAGTATGCACGGCCCTGGGCCATGTTTTCCATTCTCACATCAACTACAAACTAGCCGTGATGTCTCCCCGATTGACATCTACATTCTGGATGTCACTTCTGAGCGTCACATCTGAACGTGCAATTGTTTGTTGGACATCTCCACCCGAAAGCACTACAGGAACCTGGAAATCAACACGTCCAAAGTGGAATTCACAGGCCCCGTGCCTCACTCATCTTTGTTTATCCAGAGCCCAGTGTACAGTGGGCACTCAGTCAGACTCTTATTTGGAAGGCAGGGCTGGGCAGAAATGTTTGAGAACTACAGGGGTAGCTAAAAGCCCCCAATAATGTAAGGAATGTAGGTTGGAGTGGTTGTCAGAAACTGCTGCCTGGTACACTCTAGGAAAACGCCAGTTCTTTGAAAAATTAGCACTTGGTTGTTAGGCATTGTTTTCTAGCACCACCTAGTGGTCATCCTGAGCCAGCCAATGTGCCTTCTGCTTTTAGTTATTTATACTTACGGTAAATCAGGTAAAGATTTGCATTATGATAGTACCTGCCAAACTTACTAATATTATGTGCATTATCTCATCTCATCTCCACAATAAGGTAGATATAATTATATTCTCCTATTTTACAGGTTGGTAAAAAAACCTTAGAAAGTTTGAGGATCTCACCTCAGTCCACACAACTGTCTCCAACACTAAGCCTTCACCACTCTGCTGTAAAAACTGTGCATTTTTGTTCTCTTTGTTTTAATTTAGCATCGATACTTTAGTTCATGTGTTAAGGAACATGAGTAGTCAATTTATAGGGCTCTTAGGCTATGCAAGAGACATTGTACTTGCAAAAATTTGTTATAGCAACCGTGCTAGAAAGAACACCAACAACGAAGCTCATGCCACATCCAGACACGGTCATAGAGCTTGTCGACATCACCCCATTTAGTTCCCACAACTACTCCATGACAAGATACTCTTATTGTCCCTGTTTTGCTTCCCAAGGACACC
This sequence comes from Propithecus coquereli, assembly GCF_000956105.1. NCBI lineage: Eukaryota > Metazoa > Chordata > Mammalia > Primates > Indriidae > Propithecus > Propithecus coquereli. Next base: position 6,684,958 of record NW_012150285.1, read on the forward strand.
AGCTACAACCAGGCAGTCTGGCCCCAGAATCACGCTCGTAACCCTATCAGAACATACCTCGGCGGGAAGTCTCTCCAAGGGTCAAATGCATCTTTGCACATGTTCACTTATTTGATTCCCAGGACAAAAGAGCCTTAAACGCTCAGTCCATGTCTGATCCACCTTCTTCAGTGCCTGGTGTGGCACCTTTCCAGTAGCAGAATGTCAGAGGCCATTTATTGAGTGAATGATCTGTGTCAAGGTCATATTGAGTGATGATGGCTGAATGTGTCCATCACCCCAAATAGCTTATTTCCCCTTTATTAAGAACTTTCTGGAGACAAAATGCCTTCATCCCAAGAAATGACTCAAGTTGGTGATGGGCTGCACAAAAACACTTTCTGGTACCTGGGGATGTCCCTGCACCTGCCCACAGTGACCCGTTTGTCATTTTATGTTGAACATGGGCACGTGCCACGCCCCTACTTGGCTTCTGTCTTACCAACTGCGCTGAGGCCTGTGTTTTGGGGGGTCTATGGGCTCAGTCCTTCTGTTGCATTATTTGGTACATGATCAATGGCCCTGATTTGACCTCTGAGCCAATAACCCTGTAAGGCTTGGGTTTTGTACAAACAGCTTGTGTGGCTTCTCAGAGCATGTGGCTATAAGCCAGTAATGCCTCGCTTGCCATTTCTGGATGATTCTTTTCCATCATGCTTCGACTTGCTCTTATATTTAGCGATAAAGCAAGACAGTTTTAGCCGGCTGCCCACATTTTCAAAACTCCACACGGAGGGGTAACCTAAAAAAGAAAGAGCATCTTTGGTGGAAGTTTTCCTTTATAACAGGGTCAGTGGTGAAAGATCTGAAATGAAGGGGACTCCTCTAGATATTTAGTCAACACGTGATACAGCAAAACAAAACTGTAGGTACAAATTTTAACTTTTTAGATGAAAAAAGTTTTTAAAAAGCTTATGCTTCAATGCTTTAATTCATACACTGGGTAACCTATGAAGGCCTAATTCCCTCCCACCTCAACCCCCCAACTTAAAGAGGTTTATACTATGCATATTTTATATTTCTTTTTCCTAGTGGTTATACCCAGATGCAATTTCCAAGGAGCCAATATTTATACATGACTTAAATTTGTCTATGTTGATTAATTTACATTTTCTAAATGAAATGTTTATCCTGTTATGTCCATCTCACTTTCCACAGCCTCCAAAAGGTAACAACATACCTGAACTGACAAAGTACGTCTCTGGAACAAGTGTCCCTGCAGAGCGTTTACATTGGAAAGAGCGCCTGGGAAAATATACAAAAACGTTTTTGTCTTTTACTTGCCTAACCAGGCGAAGATTTTTTGTAATTATCTTAAGAAGATATGTGAATGATATAGACAGAAATACTCAGAGCGATGGGAGTTTAAGGCACAAGTGGGGTCTGGTTTTTAATAGTAAATATTCCTTGTTGTAAGAATTAGATAAGGGAAGAATATTGCTATGGGCTGAATTGTATCCCTCCCAAACTCCATTACGTTGAGGTCCTAACCCTCGATGTGGCTGTTTGGAGATGGGGCCTTTGGGAGATAATTAGGGTTAGATGAAGTCATGAGGGTGGAGCGCCCATGATAAAGCTAGTGGCTCTGTAAGAAAAGGAAGAAGGGGATCTCGCTCTCTCCTTCCGCCACGTTAAGTGAGAAGGTGGCCGTCCACAAGGCAGGAAGAGAGCGGGTCCTTCCTGGGAACTGAACCAGCCAGCGCTGTGATCTTGGACTTCATCCTCCAGAACCGTGAGGAATAGATGTCAGCTGTTTAATCCACCCACTTCCATGGTATTTTGTAATAGCTGCCCCAGCAGACTAATGATGAAGACAAACGTGATTAAGATCAAATGTGATTAAGAGGACTATTGTTATTATTAATTGATTTTTCCAGTGATTTTTAAACACGAGTTAAAAATAACATTTCGGCTCTTTGAAAAATAATGCGATATTTTTCCACCTTGTTTCTCATGGTAAGGCAAACGCCTTGCGTTTCCGCTGAGTCTCAGTTTGCTGGGTGGAAACCCTCTAGCACGCCTGTGCTCGTGGGAAACTGCAAATTGCGTTCTATCAGTAAGGCTGGACATGCCGTACGGCCGGGAATGGGCAAGTGACACAAGGTGAGAAAAACGGCCTTTGCTACCATTGGATCTCCAGCACCAAATAAAGCACAGTGACATAGGAGACACTAGACCACTTTGCTGAATGAACGGCGGAGCTACGGAATGAGAGCTCAGCGTGAGTGAAGCAAAGGATGTGAGTTTGGAAGCCGGAAATGCCTGGGTCAAGTTCTGGCCCTTCCATGGGATTAGGAGTTGCCTGACCATGGGCCAGCTAATAAATTTAGTGTAGCTTCAATCTCCTCCTCAAAACGGGGATCATAACGCCAGCATTGCACGGCTGTTGTGAAGATTCAGGACGGTAAATACAAAGTGCATAGCAAGAACACAGGTGGATGTAATGTAATACCGTCATCACTGTGCCTCTCCTGGGAGGGTTGGAGTTGGCAGAAACGCTTTCATGGAGTAGGTGGGGCTTGATCAGTACTCTAAAGAAATAAAGGGCTCACACCTGTAATCCCAGCACTTTGGGAGGCTGAGGCAGGAGGATTTCTTGAGGCCAGGAGTTCGAGAGCAGCCTGGGCAACATAGCAAGACCCCATCTCTACAAAAAATAAACAAATTAGCCAGACATGGTGGTGCATATCTGTAGGCCCAGCTACTTTGGGCTTAAGTGCTCCTCAAGTGAGCCCAGGAGTTTGAGGCTACAGTGAGCTACGATTGCACCACTGCACTCCAGCCTGAATGAAAGAGAGAGACCCTGTCTCAATAAAATAAAATAAAATAAAAAGCAAAGAAATCAAGGTAGATAGTGAGATGGAAAGTTGTCTATCATATACCATTAAAGGAAAGAGGTAAGTCACAGAATAATATGTATATAATATGATCCCAATAATAGTTTTTTTAAAAAAAAAAACCTACCTCTATGGGCATGCACTTGAACATACCAACATGTCTGACTGCACTGGCGTGCCATCCAACTCTGGCTGTCGTGGGCTGGGGGGTTAAGATGGGAGTAGGTGACACGAGACCTTCAATTTTATTCCCTATATCACATTGCTTCTGCCTTTTAAAGCGAGCATGCTTCACTTTTGGAAAATAATGTAAAAGAGCAACGTTCAACAGGAAGAGGCGGCATCCGACTAGATGGCGGTGAAGAGGGAATTCCAGGAGAGGCACAAGTTAAAGATCTGCCCCATCATTCGTTCTCTTTCGTCGGCAAGCACGCTCTGGTTCAATAGGTCAGAAAGGTTTCTCTGATTCTCACTCCTGTCTCCCAACATCAGTTAAAAGGAATTTCCTAAACTCCCCTTTTCTGGACTTGTGGTTTAAGGAGGTATAAATCTCATATCCCGAAACCTCTTATTGGATTGTGACCCTCTGCTCAAATTATTCATCTACAGATTAGAAGAGTGTAAAGTTGTTTGAATATGCGGTACCCTTGTTTCTCCCCAACTCCCTGCTTGGCTAATTAACTACAGGGACACGAAGAAAAGAACACAGTGTCCTTTACTCTGAGTGCCACAGGCAGGGCACGGAAAGCATGACATCCTTTGTCCTGTTAAGAGACTTTCTGCAATTTCTCAAACATTAATAATTCTTGGTGGGGCGCGGTGGCTCACGCCTGTAATCCTAGCAGTTTGGGAGGCCGAGACAGGAGGATCACTTGAGCTCAGGAGTTCGAAACCAGCCTGAGCAAGAGCGAGACCCCGTCTCTACTAAAAATAGAAAAATTAGCTGAGTGTTGTGGTGTGTGTCTGTAGTTCCAGCTACTTAGAAGGCTAAGGCAGGAGGACCCTTGAACCCAGGAGTCTGAGGCTGCAGTGAGCTATGATGATGCGGCTACGCTCTAGCCAGGGCAACAGAGTGAGACTCTGTCTCAAAAAACAAACAAAAATACCTAATTCTTTCAGAAACCCCGAGAGTGTCCTGTGTGCCTCTCCCAATTTTTATCTGCAAAAATCCCAGCAAAGTTAGCTCATTCACCCTTAGAACTTGCAGGAGACTTGGTTAGAGCTACATAGCAATTAACCCCAAGCCGGGGAGCGAGTTGCCATTAAAAAGGGGTAGAGCTCAGATCTCCTAATGGCTGGTAAAAAACTCCCCTGTTCCCCCTCCTTGCCCTCCACTCCTGTGCCAAATAGGAGCCATGTCACATTCTGCTGCCTGAGCCTAATGCTTTTATAACCCTTGAAGATGTTTGTCTCTCTTTGTGTTTCCAATCTGCATGTTCCGTGAAAACACTCCCCTGGTAACGATCTGTCATCGTTAGTAATAATAACCTGTAACGTCGATGACATGGAAGTGATCTGGACATCAGTCAGAGCTGTCCTCTGGCAGCCTGGAGAGGCAGAGCCCTGGTGTGTTAGTTTTGAACCAAGAATATACCGTAATGTGAATGTAATGCTATTTCTGGAATATATACGTCTCCGGGGACCCAGGGGGTGTACAGAGGGTAGAAGAGCTTATTTTATTGGAATGTCAATCTATTTCATTTTTTATCGCACTTGGCGTTTCTCTGAGCTAATTTCCTCCACAGAGTGTGGACTGTTGTGATTTATGTGGACGGGGGCTCCTAAACTTCGCTTGCACCACCCACAGAACCGCTCTGGAGCCGGCCTCGCCTGCCCGGACTTAGCGTGTTAGGTTTGGCATCAAAGCCGCAAACACGCAGATGACGTGGAAAGCAAATGTTTTTGCTCTTTCAGAAGAGGTGTAAATCCTTGGTCTGATCTGGTTTCACCGGGAAATGTTCTTTTGGATAAGTTTTCTTTCTGGTAGCTCCTTCTCCATGACTGCGCCAGTGAGTTCCGCGGACAGGAGTTGCGTATCTACTTGCCGCCATTTAAAACACAATTTCTGAAAAATAAAAGTGTGGATTTCAGGGGTTACCCAGGGAATGAGAGAATCTAAACTTGGCAGGCCCATGGAAAAGAGAAATGCTCACCTTCTCTAACTCGCTGTGTCTCACTGTGCCCAGAGATATCCTGCTTGCTTGTGTGACCTCGAGTAAGCCTTGCCCCCATCCGAAAGGTGTGTCATCGTTTCCTTCATTAGAGGTGGGGAAACTGAGGCTTGTAGAGGTGAAATCCCTTGCCCAAGGTCATAGGGCTGAAAAGAGGCCATGTTTGTCTGAGAGCCCACTCTCTCTGGCTCCAGTCGTGAGCTCCAATGTCCCACAGAACTGACGTGGGCACCCCTCATTTGTTGAGTCATTCATGAGAGGAAAAGCTATCCTGTTCCTAAAACACATGATTGGGAACAAGGACACTTAGCATCTAGCCCCGGCTAGCCACCAGCGTGCTCAGTGATGTGGGCATGATAGTGATCATGATAGTGATGTTTTTATTCCAGCTGACAGTAATTGAATGCTCAGTGCTATTTAACTACTTCGCAGGGATTACCATATTCATTTGCATGACAGCCCTAAGAGGCAGGTATTAGTATTAGCTTCATTGCAGAGATTACGGCACTGGAGTGTAGATATTTTAAATCCCTTTGCCAAGGTCAAGGGTAGCACAGAGCAGCAAGGCACAGCCTCTCCCTCTTTCCCCTCACCTCTCCGTGGAAGAGGTTTTGTTAGATAATTTCTTAACACATTAACTGCCACATGAGTTGTATTTAACTCATGCTAGTTTTGCGCCCGGAGCCTCGTGAAGCTTATGTAACTCACACATAAGCTGAGTTGGGAGCCACAAGAACTATTTTTCAAGCTGCATGAAACTCATGCACAGAGAACAATAAAAAATAAAAAATCTTTCACTAAATTAGAAAGGATCATTTTGTTTTTGAAGTCTTTATTCTATTTTCATAATAAAACACTGTGGCTCCAAGGGAAAAATATTTTTTTGTAGTTCAGCACTCAATGTGTTAAAATGTCCTCCAACTCTATTTAATATTCAGGCCTGTTATCCTTTGCTTTGTTATATTAAACTGTTTTTTTCTCATTTGAATTGATAATGTGTCTTTTCACATTGTTTGTGTTGGGAGACACATTATTATAAGATCACTGAGGCGAGTGAGGGTGTCTCACTAACCTGGCCCGTCATCCGAAACAGAGCAGAGCATAGATACAGATAATTTTAACCAATAACTGGAAACGAGCAGTGGCAGATGCGAGCACCAAGGGAAATAAAAATGTCTGAGAGTTTCAAGTTCGTCTCTGGTACGTCTTTCTTTGTTTTAATTAAAGCTGCTAATAAATAGCAAAAAAATGACAGGATTGAATTTGATGTTTTCCTTTTTTTCTTGCCGTCTGAGGAAAGAATATACACAAAAAGCAAAGTGGCGAAAAAAGGTGGATCAAGGGAGGGAAAGGACATGAAGAAGAACAAGCATGTGATGTTTGCAGAGAGGTTCTTCCACTCAGTCATATTTCTGTTTTAATTTTGTTTTTCTTTATTTTTGGGGGGAGAGAGGCATGAGTATAGAGAAAGGTTTAAAAGCAATATTAAACGAAAAAGAAGGGCACTGTTAGGGTGGAAATGTGCTAGGTGCTCACAGCGGGTTGGAGAAAGAATTCTCACACAGCGATTAGGACACACACAAGTATAAGCGCATTTATTTTCCTGAGAAAGAATGAGAGAGAGAGAGAGAGAGAGAGAGGGGCCACGGCACACAGAGCAAGGAGTGAAGATGCAGCTGAGGAAGTTGCTTGGTGCTTTTAAGGGGTAAAAATGGCTTCATTTTCCCTCTGCTTCAGCAGGCTGCTAACAGAAGCAGCTGTGAGATGTGGGAGTTCTTTATTCTTCTCCTTTCTCTGTGAGACCAGTTAACCTGAGTCCTCGGAGTCCGGGTTTTTGGCAGGAACTGAGACACAGAGTTGGAGCGGAGAGTTCGCTGGGTGGTGTCACTGTTGCCGAGACCTCATGGACGTCCTTAGGCAGACGTGGACGGTTCGGCCGTTACACACCCAGGCTGCACGGCACAGGCCGCTGCTCCAAGGCTACACGCCTGTACGGCAGGTTACTGCACTAAATAGTGTAGGCAACTGGAACACAGTAGTAAGCATTTGTGTGTCTAAACATATCTAAACATAGAAAAGGAGCAGTAACACTATGTACAAGAGATACAAACGGTCCACCTGCATAGGGCGCTCGCCACGGACGGCGCTTGCAGGACTGGAGGTCGCTGGGGGTGAGGTGACGAGTGAGCGGCGAGTGCAGGTGAAGGCCCGGGACACCCTGTACACGCCGCAGACTGCTTTAGAGACACTGCACACCCAGGCTACACTGAATAGCTGCGATGCTGCTATGGCTATGACGTCACTAGGTGACAGGAATTTTTCAGCACCATTATAATCTTACGGGACCACTGTCATATATGTGATCCGTGTTGACCAAAATGTCATTACGCAGTGCATGGCTGTAATTATAGAGATTGACTTAGGTTGATTTGCAGGACAATGAGAAAGGACTGGAAGAACTTTAAATGGACATTACGTTATGGGACGATTGATTTGACAGTCTTTAAGTTGACCTGGCAACACTCACTGGCGGTGGGATCTTTGTTCACCATTTGCCCCATTAAAAACGGTGAACTTTAATCACACTAAAGCGACCTCGTCCACTTGACCGTTCTGTCCCCCTTAAGTCCCAGGTCCCATATTTGCCACAAGGTCGTCCTGGGGCTAGAATTAGATGCCAGGAATGCCAAAGAGTTGTCACTGCAATGAAAACGGCCTTCGTGTGGCTTCCTCAAGCAACTAGTGGCCCCAAAGATATTGTCATGATTGGTGTGTCTCGGGCAGAGTAGCTTGCTAATAAGAAATAGTGTCATATGGGTGTCATGGAAATATCCACGTTGCAATGGACTTAGGGCCCCTGGAATGCAAGTTCCTTAAGGAGCCTCTGATTATTCCAGAAGGTCACCCCTGGTGCTGTTCGTGTGTGCTCTGGAAGACTTCCCATCCTTCTTTGTCCCCGGCTGCTGCCCCAGTAGCCGCTGGCCTTTGGGACACAGGCGGGCCTCCCCACACAGCTGACACCTGCTCACGTCCGCGGTTGCCACCCGCTCTGGTCCTGGGGGTGGAGGAGAAGAGGCTGATCTTCCCTTTACACATCGTGGGACAGGGAAGTCTTAATTCCACATAAAACTGAGAGATGTGGACGCAAGTTGTGACAATTGTCTTGACAGTTTGAGGATGACGTAAGGGAAACACAACTGAGAGGGTAGGTCACTGCTGCTATAGTCTCTGCTCTCCGGATCCAGACTGTTTTTGTGGGGCACCCCCTGCCTGGCTTCTGGTCTCTTCCCTGGGGCCGTGGCCACACCATGCCCACCGCGGAGAGCCCTGAGTGTGCCCTGAGCAGGCACAATGATGCCGTGGGGACAAGCACCCCCTCCCCAGCTGCTGGGGCATTGGCTGCCAACCGCTCCCTGGAGTTCTCTGGGCCTTGCCCGGGGACAGAGGTTCTCAAACTTGACTGCGTGGCATGATTACCTGGAAGCTTGTTAAACCACAGTGGCCCCACCCCCACAGGGCCTTCTCCGAAGGTCTGGGTGGCGCACGGGTGTTTACATTTCCAGCAAGTCTCCCGGTGCTGGGCCGCGGGGACCACCGTCCGGCCTGGGCCAAGCAGGGCTGCCTGTTCAAGGTGCTGTCCTTCCCAGGGCTGCCCGCTTCCAGTGGCTGCTTCAGGCAGGGTCTGAGGCCTGGTCCCCTCTTCACAGCTGGGGCAGTGAAGGCCACTCCAACTCCGGGGGGTGGCGCAGGGTGGGCTGAGTCTCCCCTGTGGTGGCTGCGACCTGCCCACTTCTCCCTCTGCGCAGCCCGGCTCCCTGCCTGCCTCCTGGGCTTGGTCGGGAGCCCTTCTCAGCGGGCTGCCTGTCTGCAAATCTCCACGCGGAGTGGGCTTGCGGGGTGCCGCAGGGTGGCCTGCCACAGCACTTCTGCCCCTCGGAGCCAGGCCCAGGGAGAGGGACGGGGTTTAAAGTCCGCTTCCCAAACCGGAGCTCCCTGTGCCAGGACCGTGGCTCCTTGGGGTGACGATAGTGGGATCCTCATCTCTTCGGCCTCCACAAGACAATTGCCCAAGAACATAGAGCTCCGCCGCAATTTCGTTCTCGGATGCCAAGTCTCAGGTAACAGAGACAGGCGAGCATCCGCGGACGAAGCCACGCACTTTGGGGGCGTCCTTCCAGGGAGGGCAGGAGGTGACGCCGCTGCTCCAGGCCATGTGCGTTCAGCTCCTTGTCTTCGTAAACTCCACAGGACGAGCAACGCTCTAGTTTCCTGCAGAACCAACAGTTTCTCCCCTCACTCCCAAGTCAAGAAAATTCTTACAGGCTCATAAAACTAAGGGCAGCCTCAGAACACCAGAGCAAAGGAAACATCTCGCCCAGTGGAAACGCAGGGCTCTGCCTCTTCTGAGTCTGGAAAAACATGCTCAGCTTTCAGGTTATGAAGATTTTTATAATTAACTTATCAAAATTTTTTTTTCAAAAGAGAAGATCTTGGTGCCATCTCAAAAAGAGCACACTGTATTTACCATGGGGAGGTCGATTAATCCCGTTACAGAGGATTCTTCTGGAAGGACATGGCTGGAAAACTTTCTCTCACACTGTGTGACTGTGAATAGTGATGAGTATTTTGAGCAACTGCTGTTTGCACTTTGTGAATGTTCCAGATTGAAGATTCCTGGGAGAGGGCATTAGGGACACAGTTGCAGGAATGAAATTATTTTTGGAGAATGGAAGGGGGTGGACTATGACCCCCACAGCAAATCTGCAGTCTGGGCAGGTTGGAGAGACGGGGCAGCCACGCCTCTGCTGGGTGGGGACGATGGGGCAGCTGAGTGCGCCCACCTTCTCACAGGGAGAGTGGGGTCTGCGGGGAAAGAACTGCGTCCTCCCAGGTGACAATGCGCCCACGCGCCCAGCGATAGAAGGACGAAGGCCTGCATGTTCTGAGAATGTCTGTAAGAGGTCGAACGGAAGGTTTCCGAGGCCCTCAGCAATCCTGTGACCTAGTAGCCACCAAGCGTGAACGCAGTGACCAGCTGGTCCTGTGCCACCAGGCCCGAGGGACCAGGTCTGAGGTCACGTTACTGTGCAAGAATCACCTCCCAATCATGGTGAATGTGTCGCAATAGCAAAACCCCTAGTGGGATTAATGTTTACACAGTTTATTTCTCAGTTATTTAATATTTCATGTTTTCGTTAATATTAGGGTGAGATTTGTCCTTAGTGTTCTAATGGAGCACAAATCCTATGTGAAATCATACTACGTATTTTTGACATTCATGCTAAAATCTGAAATATACGCACAAGTCTTAAAAGAAGAGTGGGGTTTTCAACCTTGTAATATGTGTTTCGCTTTAGCACCGGTGATCTCGTGTATAACCCCCCGTCCCAGCACGCTGGCCCCTCTGGACACGCACTTAGTGTTTGCGTTCCGTGCCCAAGAGGGGAAGCCCGTTGGGTGGCATTACAGCCCTTTCCGTGGTCTGTCCCCTCCGCTTCAAACTCTCCACTCAGCAAACGGGGCAGTGACGGGGGACACATGTCTCTTATTGGCCTGTGGCCTTTTCAGGGAACTCCCACTCGCCCTAAACTAAGAGGGTGGTGGGGAGTGAGGGTGTTGTCCGACCACATTCCCCCCTTTTCAAGGCTTAGGGACAGCAGGCGCTGGGGAGAGGTCTCAGAGGGGAAAGATGCGTCTCCTCTCCCCAGGCTGAGTTGTCCGGCTAGAGGGATTCCAGAAAATCCGTTCTAGCAACGAAGGGTGGGGAGAAGCCCCGAAGGAGAACAGCTCAGCTTTGCCTAGAGTCCCTGCTCCCACGGGTGCTGCCTGGGACAAACAGCTTGGTTCTTTTTATAAATTAGCTGCCTCCTGGACCTTCCTGAAATCTCCTCGAAGAAACCTTATTCTACAAATACTTTAGTTTTGTTAAGAGAACTTGTCTTCCTAATGAATCTTAAATATCAGTTATTATTTTCTTCTAAATCCAAAAGCTGGCAAAACGAAAATAAGGTGCTCATCGTTTTTGCCAGTCAGTGGCTTTTAAGGCACTTGTGAGAACATGTGCCCATTGTGAGAAAATGTTTTCTTTTCCAGGCTATGATGATTAAATGAACCATGCCTGGGGCTAGGCTCTGAACACTCACTAATCTGAGATTTTTATTTTAGCTTTTAAGAGGAAGATTATAAATATTGGAGTTAATGTTAAGCTTCCATTTGAAACAACCCTAGTATAAATTTTTATGCAAGTGAATAGTCACCTCGTTTTTTTGTTTCTAATCCTGGATTTTAATACTGGGTTTTAAAACAATCTTTTTAATCGCTTCTTGGCCTTTTGGCTAAGATCAAGGGTAAAACCATCTTTTTGCTCTGAATGGAAGGGGCCGTGTAGAATTCAGAACACCTGGCAACATATGGGATCCTTTTACTCGGCAGCGATTATTGTCTGATTACGCGTATTTGATAGACCTCTCCTCCTAGCTTCAAACCCTAGTAACCTGCTGTAGCTCACTACTGTTTAAGTTAAGTACATCAAACTTTAAGACCCTTTTTCCTCCTGTTACTGATTGGGCCTCAGAGAACCGCTCACCTCCACATTTGCAACGATTTTCTTCTCTTTCCTGCTTTCCCTGCTAACCAGCTTCCTGTCTTCAAAGCAGTAGTCTTCCGGCTTTTGGTTCAGTGAACCCTAAAAAAAAGTTTGAAAGAGTTTATACCGACTGGCCTACTTCTGAGTTGACACCTAAAATTTTTCATCATAAACGTAAGTAGTTACAAAATGTACACTCCAGTTTGTTATAAATATCGACATTGGAAAGTAAATCTGTTACAGTCGACTTTAAATATATCTAGTATAATCTGAATATTACAGCTGTTAATATTATTAGCATCCATTAACAAATACATGAACAAGTCCTTTAGAAGTTAGAAATATTATTTGAAATTATATTTTTATTTTATTTTCCTCCCCAAATGTCATCCTAGTATATTTTGTGTTACAAAGTTTTTCATTCGCAACTCTGTCATAGTTCTCTGCAATAAATATATAATCTGAAATGAAAACTTAGAAATATTTTCATTTCCTCTATTCAATAGCTAATCAATACAGTTATAACTAGTATGCAGTCTATGAAAATGGCCTGAATAAATTCCTCATTTTTATAAATAAGTATTAAACTTAAAAGTAAACATTTAGTAGAACGTCATCTCTTACTGAGACGGATGGGAAAGGAGTGAATGTGGTTTTCGCTGCCCTCTATTTCAGACCACACTTGGTTTCATGTGCTGCGTTTTCACCCCGCAGGGCAACGCACACCTGGTAATATGTGGAATGGGGAAAGGCAAGTGTTACTTTTTGCAGAGATGAAAAGAGAACCAGGAAAATGCAGGCGTTCTTTTGGGCAGTTTTAGGAAGAGTCCATGTAAACGTTGAGAATCTGGAAACAGATTCCTTTCAACTGAATTCATGCCCCCCCAGGGCTGCACAGGCCCAGCTCCCAGAGTCTTGCTCCGAGGAGCTACCGTACCTCCTTCAGTAGGTGGAGACGCTTTCACCTGCATTCTTCCAAAGAAGCCTGTCTTTTGAAAGGTATAGTTTTAGAGAGTTTGCATTTAGTGAATATTCAGGTTGGGTGGGCGTGGGAAGCTTCTCTCGCCCAGTTTCATTTAAAAATGCATTTTATATCAAAAATCTCACATATATACAATGACTCTTAATGACTGTTTGTTGAATGAATACATATTTTGCATCTGTTACCCCAACTGTGATTCAGCACCAGGGCAGGTGCTGGTTTCGTCCGTGACCCAAGGAGGAAAGGAAGTGTGCGAGTATCCCCTCCCTCGCTTGGACCCAGTGAAGCGGAAGTACAGTTGTTCCTCTCTATCCATGGGAGTGCTGGTTCCAAGACCTTTCTTGGATACCAAAATGTACAGATGCTCAAGTCCCTGATATAAAATGGCATGGTATTTGCATATAACCTGTGCACACCTTCCCACAACTTCCAATCATCTCTAGATTACTTACCATGCCTAACACAATGCAAATGCTATGTACATAGTTGTTATGCTGTATTAGTTAGCAAATGTTCAGTACAAATGGAATTTTTTTTTCAAATATTTTCAACCCATGGTTGGTTGAATCACAGATGTAGACTCCACGGATACGAAAGGTTGGCTGTATTAGCGAGATGAGTTGACCGGGACAGTCAGACAAGCTTTGCCTGGTATATTTCAAATACGTGATGATTTTTGCCAATCTCCTGTTTCATTTCAAAGGAAAAGAAAAAGACAGGCAAAATGATAAATGTGAAATTATTAGTAAAATGTTGATATAAACTATCATTCTAAGTTCCCTGGCTCATAGTTGAATAAAGAATCATTTTGGACATAATTTATTATGAATCATACAAACTATCACATAGATGCTGTATAGATTGGATATGTTAACAGCTTTTAAAAGCTACCCTCTCAGTTCTTTTCCAATCTGCTGTTTTTAAAAGTGGCCTTCCTTCCCTTTGCATCAAGACAGCATTTATTTTTTTCTGTGCATCTCATTGGCTTCCAGAATGGTTAATACTAATTATCTCTCAGCCACATAACGAACCATGTGCATTAGCTATCACAGAGTGCTACATAGCTGGGATGTGTTATCCAAAATGCAAGTTTCTAGACTAAAAAGTCCTATTGAGGCTGAACAGACTGTGTCTTAGTCCGTTCGGGTTGCTAAAATAAAATAGCTTAACCTGAGTTTTATAAACAGCAGAATTTATTGCTCGCGGTTCTGGAGGCTGGGAATCCACGATTAGGGCGCCGGGAGATTGGGTGTCTGGTGAAGGCTCGTTTCTCATAGATTTGCTTCTGTGTGTCCTCGTGTGCAGAGGGGCAAAGGGCTAACAAGTTCCCCTGGGCTTCTTTTACAAGGACACTAATCTCATTCACGAGGGCTCCACCCTGGTTGCCTAATCACTTCCCCAGAGCCTCACCTCTTAGTGCGACCACATTGCAGATTATGTTCCAACATCTGAATTCTGGCAGGACACATTTCAGCCGACTGAAAAGCTGAACCTTACTATTGTTGTTTTTCTATGCTTTAGTATGAAAAGCATTTTTTTTAAAGCAGCTGTTTCTACCATTCAAGGTCACTCACTCTTGGTCATGACTTAACTGAACTGGGTTTCCAGGTCAGTTGACCCATCAACTAAGGCTCTTTTCTTTTCCTAGTAGAATCGAGGAGCTGGGAAGGGTTCAGAGAGTGAGGGGGACGGGAGGAGAGAGGACAGAGACGGAGACAATAGTGGCATGAGACTAGGACAGCAATGTGGGCGTTTTCAGCTAATGTACATACGTTGGCTGCTGCTGCGTTATGTTTTCTCCCACTGGGGAAAATTATCTAGAGGTGGAGTTGTGTGGTTTGGCACAGCTGATTTGCTACAAGTCTGAAATTAAGTGTACCCAGTGTATTTAGTTTCATGTTGAAATCCCCAAAAATGTTGAAATAGGAATGCCAAATAGCCTGTTGGATTAACCAAAGATTCAGAGTCATAATTAGATTTGGGCCTCCTTGGCCATATAGAGGACTATATGGAACTGGGAATATGAAAGTATTTTATGACTTTTATTTTTTAATCTTTACAATGCAATAGTTCCTCCAGGGTTTGGGTAGATTCCTGCCACTTTGCTTACAACCACATCTCAAAGGAAGAGTGTACATTTTCTTTGTCTGTCTGTATAAACTTTCTACAGGAGGGAGTACAATCTAGTGGAAAATTCTCTAACTGGAGAGTCGAACGTCAGGACTGTCATTCTGTCCCCAAGAAGCTAGCTGACCTTGGACAAGTCACTTTACACCTGTGGTCCTCAGTGCCTTCATCTTTACAATGAGGGGATTGAACCTTAGGAGATCTCTAAGGTCCCACTAACTTTGAAGACTCTTCGAAAGAGAACTGGTGAAAGAGAATACTTGGTTTATTTTCAAAGGTGAAATGATGTTTTCTGAAATTTCATCATTCAGACACGCACAGTCTCAAGGTCATTATAAACATTGCTGCCATGCTGGCATGCATCATGAAATATGAGAATGTCTGTGATTTGTAATCGCTAATTGAAATCTGTACACTTGGTGTGTTAGTTTGCTGCGGATCCTATAACAAGGTACCACCGACGGGGTGGCCTAAATCACAGACATTTATCGTCTCACAGTTCTAGAGGCTGCAAATCTGAGCTCAAGTTGTCAGTAGACGTTCCCCTCAGAGGGCTGTGAGAGAGCTTCTGTT
Source organism: Propithecus coquereli (assembly GCF_000956105.1). Classification (NCBI taxonomy): domain Eukaryota; kingdom Metazoa; phylum Chordata; class Mammalia; order Primates; family Indriidae; genus Propithecus; species Propithecus coquereli. The sequence continues at coordinate 6,700,273 of NW_012150285.1, forward strand.
CCACTCCTCTTGCCTGTCTTCTGTGCTTTGCTGGAAGTCACCGATGCTCCTTGGCTTGAAGAAGCATCACTCCAGTTGTACTCTGTGTGTGTGTGTGTGTGTGTGTGTGTGTGTGTGTGTGTGTGTGTTCAAGTTTCCCCTTTCTATAAGGACACCAGTCATATTAGATTAGGGGCCCATCATACGCAAATACGACCTCATCTTAACTGAAACATCTGCGACAACCCTATTTCCAAATAAGGTCACAGTCTAAGGTGCTGGGGGCTAGGGCTTTAACCTGTGAATTTGGGAGGGGCCCAATTCAACCCACAACACTTGGACATGGAATGAACTCTGAGCACTGAGGTTCCAGATACAGTAAAAGGTTTAAGTTACTTGGACCACACTTTGTGAATAATTTCCCAAGGTCGGCCCAGGCACGTTAAGTTGCTCCCTCAGTCCCCCTTTGATTCACACCTGCAAACAGGAGTCGGGGTCTACAGTCTCCACTTTCACCTCCAATCAGTCGTCCCTCCTGGAAGGACAAAAGATGCCCAAGGAGCCAATTTATTAGCTCCCTCACCTCCATGCTTTCCCACCCACCACCTGGCCAACACTCTCTGCCGCAGCCTCCAATGCATTCCTTCCGAGTTTTAAACTGAAGGTGTCTCTGTAAACACGTTAAACTATCAAGAACCGAAAGTGGCATTGTGTGCCTATCATCCCAGGAGGGTACAGAACAAGCCCCTGTTCTTCACAAGCTTGTAGTCTGGTCGGGGAGACTAGAGCTACGCTTATTTTGAAAGAAATTAACACTGCAACGCAGTGCAGTAGACCCTTAACCAAAAACTTCAGCAGATTCTCTCATTCAATAATAAAACCTTAGCGTGTGCTCTCTGCCATGAACTCCCCGTTTGCTTTTCTCAGTTCTGGGTCAGTTTTACAGCAGCAGTAGGAGCTGGCTTTCTCCCGGGCATCGTATTTTTTCTATTATGCTTTATTAGTGCACTGGTAGTGAAAACCACGTGCTGTTCTCCCCTGTACGCACACACTCCAACCCTCCAGAGCTGCTATGTGGTGTATATCTTTGATTCTTACATTATTGTAGAAAATATATTAATGACAGGTTTAAAGTACACTTTATGTCTGGAACGGGGTGTCAGGGATCTGCAGAGCTGAGACATGTGCTTTTACTGTGGAGAGAATCTACCAGAACAGAAGCAACAGTGGCACTTTTAACTGAAGTGCAGTACTGTATGTTACTTTTTTATCGAAGTACTTTTTATTCATACAAAAAAGTGCATGTATCATACGCTCAATGAATTTTCACAAATTGAACACACCTATGAAACCAGAACCCAGAGCAAGAAATACAACGTACCTTTGGGTTTCCTCCCAACGCTACTCCCAAATGGGTAACCCCTACCCTGCCTGTTTGTATAGTTTATAGAAACAAAATCGTACAGTGTGTACATACTCTTTTATGCCTGGCTTCATTTCTCACTAGTATGGCTGTGAGATTCATCCATACAGTTGTGAGTACACTATTCTTTCTCACTGTTGTATAGTACAGGTTGAACATCCCAAATCTGAAAATATGAAATTCCAAATGCTGCAAAATCCCAAATTTTTGAGTGCCAACATGATGCTGAAAGAAAATACTCATTGGAGCATTTTGGATTTTGGATTTCGGGATTTCAGATGCTCCACCAGTAAGTATCATGCAAATATTTCAAAATCAGAAAAAATTTGAAATCTGAAACTCTTCAGGCAGGTCCCAAGCATCTTGGATAAGGGATAGTCAACCTGTATTCCATTGTGCGAATATAACATAATGTATTCATCCATTCTACCACTGCTAAGCACTTGGGTAGTTCAGTTTTTAGCTCTAATGAATAGCGCTTCTATGAAAATTTGGTTAACACATTTCTATAGGGCATAAATCTAGAGTGGAATTGGTAGGTCAAAAGGTATGTGTATGTCAGCTTTAGCAGATAATGCCAAGCAGTTTTCCTAAGTGGTTGTACCAGTTAGTACTCTGATAAGTAGTGTAGGAGTGTTCAAATTGTTTCATATTCTTGTCAATATTTGGCATTTTTAATTTAAATTTTAGCCATTTTGGTGGTGTGTAATGCATCTCACTGTGGTTTCAGTTTGTATTTCATTGATGACTAATAAAGTTGAGCATTTTAAGTATTTACTAGTCATTTGAATACTATTCTCATTTATGAAGTGGCTTTTCAAGTATTTGTCCATTTTCTCCTAGGCTGACTTTTAAAGAGTTGATTTGTAGGAGTTCTTCATGTATTTTGATACAAGTCATTTGTCAGATTATGTATCATTAATAACCTTTTCCCACATGTGAGCTGCCCTTCTAAGTTTCTTAACGGTGTCTTTTGATGAACAGAATTTTTTAGTTTTAGTTTTTAGTTTTAGTTTATCATGTTTTTCTTTTATGGGTAGTGTTTTTATTTCTTTGTCAATTCCGAAATCATAAAGATAGTTTCTTATGTTGTTCTCTAGAAGTTTTATTATTTGACCTTTCGCTGTTAAATCTCTAATCCATCTGGAATTCATTTTCATGTATGGTGTAAAGTCAAGATACATTATTTTCCCACAAGAATATCCAATTGATCCAACATCATTTACTTAAAAGATGATTTTTTTAGATGATTAAATTGCAGTACCATCTTTGTCAAGAGTCAGGTAATCGTATTATGAGCTGGTGTGTTTCTAAACTACGAAGCTGCCAGTTGGTCAGTTTGTGTATTTCAGTAGCAACACCACACTGTCATAATTACCTCGCCTTGAAAACAGTGTTTGCTATCTGGTAGGGTAAGTGTTCCAGCTTTTTTTCCCTCCAAGATGTGGGCTTTTCTTAAGCAAAGAAACAATGTTTGCACATCATGAAGCCTACTAAATGCATGTCGCTGCATTGTTATGGTGTGGCCATCCAAACCATGCAGTGGGATTGACCTTGGGTCTTTTACTAGCTACCAGTGCTCTCCCTTATGAAGAACATAATGGCACCTGGATTTGTGCCTCATCCAAAGCACCCGGCACTGGGTATCACAGCCCATCGGAACAGCTTGAGAGCAGTGTCGTAAATATTAAATCTGTGAATGCCGAGATCTGTCTCTTGAGGATTCAAACGTGTCGGACAACCAGGACTGGTGGTGTCACTGTGGCTGGTACTACTGCAGTGTAGACTGTATGTGAAAGCAGTGATTCCACACTCATTCTTGCCTTCTTCCCATTGGCTGTTGGTGCAACCTGTCAACATTCCGGCAAAGGCACAAAATGCAAGCCAGCTTCTTCCCGAGGCCCTGCGACCTCAGGCCGGGGTCGGAGACGGAAGCGAAGGCTGCCGGCAAAGATGTCTTGGCACAGACAGACGGGGTCTGACCCCCCCTTCCATCCCGAAACCTCCTGTGCTGAGCTTCTCTGCCTTTATTTTAAGTAAGTAGATTCCTCAGACGCAAACAATTCCTTGGCTGGAAAGAAGTCACTTCGAGGGCCTGCGATCGGAGCACAGGAAGACAGTCAGCACGAGTCTTCTCTGAAGACCAGGAATGAATTGGAAACTGTCACATTTCCTGACTCACAGGGAACCACACCTCTGACACTGGACTTCGTAGTTGGTATAAGGCCCCGCCTTTTCTCCTACACCTTATGTCATTTTCTTGTAAGGGGATATATTTTTTTCTGGGATCAATTAAATTACTTTCTCTTCATCTTGTGGTGAACCCCAAAGAGCTTCCTGATAATTCATGTCTGGTTTATTGCTCGGTTGTTCCTCATCTGTCTCAGTCACTCGACCATCATGGAAGGAACAAGTGAGTGAACAAATGAATGACCATGGCGCTAAAGTAACGAGCAGGTAAGAAGGAAGCTTTGCTATGAGGAAGAGCCATGGGACAAAGGAAGACATGACCGGTGACATTCGAGCTCTTGTGGAAAATTGTCTGCAGCTAGAGAACCCCAGGGAACCAGGGTCAGCTGAGAAGACACCAGGATGAAGTGATAAATATAGATATATCAGCAAAGGTTTTATGAAAATGGGGCCCAGGTGACCCACTGTTTGGACTGTTGCAGTGATCTCATATTTTAGGGGGATTAGCAGGATAGCAGTGTGGGTGCGGGTGATCTGGAGAAGTTAGGTACCGTATGTATTTTTTCTTTGTTTTAACCTATCTATCATGCTTACCTTGACAATTGTCTCAGAACCTCCCAGAACTCTCCTCCATCATAGCTGGAAACTCATTTGGTCTCTAAGAACCACAGTGTTAAATTAGGAACCAAAACTGTTATCAGTAAGATTGCTGGAATTTGGGCAAAACTCCTATTTGAGCTGTTCTGTCAAGAACAGAAACAAAAAATTCCCCTAAGCATTTTAGCTGCTAGAGCAAAAGCTAGTTATTAAAAGGAATATCTTCTGAAATAGGGTCCAGCTTTCCATTTAGAGACAAAACCTCTATGAAATTAAATTTCCTTTGGAAAACTCTCTTTTTAAATTTTTATTTTCATTTTGTTTATTTAGTTTTTTGAGACAGGGTCTCTCACTATATTGCCCAGGCTGGTCCCGAACTCCTGGCCTCAAGCAATCCTCAGCCTCTTGCGTAGCTGGGATGACAGGTGCGAGCCACCACACCTGGCCCTGGAAAACTTTTTTTTTTTAACAAAAAGGAAAGCAAAATGGCTTTCACAGGACAAATCTTGAAGTTAAATATATATGTATTACAATATATATTAAATATATTTTCAAATATATATCATATGTAATATATAAATGATATAAACAATTAATCTATTTGTAATATATAAACACATTTATAAACAGATTTATATAGAGAGCAAAGAAAAGAACTTTTATCTGAACAATGCAAGTCCTTTTAAATTATCCAGCCCAGAGAGATATTAAAATGAGATAGCAGTGGCATCCTACACCCCGCTTTAAGCTACATATTTATCTCTTGAAACTGCTTGCTATTGCCACAAATAGCTACAAATTAACCTAATAATACCACACTGGACACTATAACCCATATCCTATAGCTTTACGGTGTATTGCCAATCACTAATCCATGTTATTTCTGTAAACCAATGAGAACTCCAAACAAATAACCTTGTATCAACCCACTCAATGTCCCCTTTTTTAGCCTTTAAAAACCTGCTTATAACAAAGGCCAAACGGCGCTCAAATCCAAGGTTACTTGGGTCTGAGTCTCCAGGGAGGCTGTCCTCACTCAGGCTCCAGCAAACTCTTTAGAGTATATTTGGTGCCTCAGCCTCTTCTGTTTATGGTGACAACGTGTTTGGGAGAATTCCCCTGGCCCACGGTAGCAAGTTCAGGCAGGGTGCTTGGTTGCAGCCTCGGCTGGCCTGTCGAATTTCTGTTTAACTGGGTGAGAAGGTCGCCAGCAAGCCCAGCCCCAAGCTCTCACCTCTAAGAAAGGGGATCTTTGCCCTCGTAAGCTAAGATGGTAGTTTACCTTTGAAAAGATTGTTGAAGAAACTGCTGGAACAACCTAGCACCCTACCTCCTTTGTCTGCAGGGCCCTTCCCCAGAAATTCTGCCTTCACATGTATCCTAACTCGAGTCGGGTTCTGTGGACATACAGGTGAGCAGCACCTTTCTCTTAACATCTTCTACGTTCAATCTACTCCTGCTCGTTCGGGAGCACTTACCCTGCTCTGAGCGCGTCCCAGGCAGGACCAAGGTGCTGGGAGCAAGGATGTGGAAGGCAAGGTCCCTGTCCCCCGGGAGCCTCGTCCCGTGGGGGATGCACGCATAAACACGCGTGTCAGTGCGCTCAGTGCTGGGGTAGAGGCAGGTATGGGGCGATCCCGGAGCAGGGGGCTCACCTTCACCTTCCTCACACTTTGCAAACAGAGTCGCTTTTCCTTCGCATCACTCCCAGTCTCCCCACAGCCTTCAGTTTCATTTTTTCCGGTTTCATTCCCGCCCTCAGGAAGGGGAGCGGTGCAATTTACTAACAGGCTGTGAGGACGCGATCCTTTCCTTCTGGAACAGAGAAAGCAGGTTTTAGAGCTTCCCCGCCTCGCGGGGCTGTCTGGGGGGCAGAGGATTTGTGGGAGGGCACTCGCAGAAGCACAGAGAGGCCCATTATGTTCAAAATCAATCCCACAGTTTCCACCGTGAGAAACCATCCAGGCAAGTTCATTAGCTCCTGGCAGGCGCCTCTGGGACATCCCATCGAGCGGGAGGGCACTTGCCTTCTGGGAATGTGGGCGTGTTGTCAGGATGTCAACATCCAAAGGGAGATGTCCTCCAAGATACATTTCCTTCTAAGTCTCATTATTATTATTTTTTGGAAGCAAGTTTCTTTTTAGGTTTAACAGACTCCCCACAGTGTCCCAGGACGCACACTCGGCTCCTCTGTGCACAGCTGCTTTCTGTGATGTCCTGAATGGTCACCAGAGACGCCGTCTCCGGGCCTGCTGTGCAGTTCCCCCCACCACACTCCCAACCTGCGGCGCCCGACTCTCACGCTCTCACCCAGTCGCTGCCTCTAAGACGTGAGCCGGCGCTGTGTGGCAGCAGGGAGTGACATGGGCTGCGTGGTCAGCCCACCCAGGCCGATGCAGGTCCTAAGTGGTGACCTGGTGGCTGCTTCTGTTAATTAAAATGTGCACCCCAATTGAATTCTGCCTGAGTGTGATCCTGAACTATAATGGCTGCCGTGCCACCTGCCTGTGGTCAGAGCTGATCTTATGGAGTCTGTGTTTGATCGGATGCTAAGCGTTTTACATATTGATATAGTTTTTGCATAAACTGTCTCACGCTTGTTTAAGTTTCTGGGCACTTCGTTGTGTCCAGAGTAGGATGTCCCCCTGCTGGGACTGGTCACTATGCAACGGGGACAATAGGATTCCTCACACAGTGGTGGTTTAGGGTTTAGCATTTATTTTTCTCAGCAGGAGATCAAACCCTGACTCTTGCATCCTGGGCTGTTCTGAAAATTGAAGTTAATCCACAGCTTGACACGATAGGGAGGTAATTAAATTCTTTTATAGCCACATCCAGAAAGCACTGTGCTATTTGCATTATTAATTCAGAAGAACATTTTTTTTTCCACCTGCCAGATTAAAGTTTATTTCCCAGTATTGAAAGCAAATCTCTTTCCGAAACTATGCTTGTTGGGCATGTAAGTCTCCTTCTAATCAAATTAAGCTTACCTCAACATTCTTTAGGCGGGAAAGGAATATGGAATAAACCAGTTGTGTCCATAGCTGGAGGTCTGTGTATCTGGAATTTGGAAGTATTTTCCTGCCTGATTACTTTTTATAAAAACAAATTAAGCAATATATTTCTGCCTGGGCACAGGGTTTGGGCACAGGGTTTGGTGGGTGGTTGACACTCCAGGACTTCCGAGCTATTCAAGTTGCTTAGGGAAGAACGGACTTCTTCTGGTTTCTCTTGATGACTTTTGAACCGAGGTTCCCACTTTTCTCAGCACAGGAAACCCCTTTTAAAAGTAAATATAAACATTTGCACACATTCCACATTATGAAGTTGTACCCTGAATACAGCCTCTGATGGGAAAATCATGTGTAAACGTGGATTCTAGGACGCTCTGTAATGATTCTGTTGCTCTCTGGGGTCCTGGTTTGGCTGGGAAATCTGGGCTGGGGGATTAGGAAACCAAGTGCCTACTGGTTTAATTCCGTGTTGGTTACCCGGAGGGATTTCAAAGGAAGCCTGGGTCTGACTTCTTGGCCTGAAGGACACAGGCCCTCCCGTGAGCGGATGAGCATGGCCGTAAGTTGGGCTTTCTTTCCACAGCCGAGGTTATTCTTCCCTCTTCGAGAGCCCCGGGGGCCACCGAAGCCCGTGGGTGGCACCGTTGGTGGGACGCGCAGGATACGCTGGCCAGTGACTCACGTCCGGCGTGGGTGGCCCCTGATGGCCTTTTGCCGAAGACTCGCAATTGTTTTAAGGCTTGTAAATGAGCCAGCACGGGGGTCCCGGGGGGCCCATCAGGAGATTACGCTTGCGGACGGCTGTGAGCCAAGCCCTCATTACCCAGGGTGAAGCGGAGGTTAGGTCTCCCTGCGCGCTTCTCAGCAGTAGGGGAAATGATGGGTTTTTCACATGCAGACCTCCCTGTGGCCCTCTGGAAGGCTCTTCGCAGTTATCAGGGCCAACGCTGCAAAGGGAAGTAGCAGCCCGTCCAGCAAGGGGAAGCAGCGTGGAGGTGACGGGGAAGTGCAAGTGCCACTCTGACTCCCCGTCTTCCGATTGCTCACGTCTGGGCCCCGTGGACACGCTTCTGCCTTTCGTGCTATTCATGAGAGGACACCAAGCCTTCCCTCTGCGCTCAGGCCCACCTACGTGGGGCCCGGAGGCAAACTCGCTCTGGAGGCACACAGGGGAGAGGGGCAGGGGTGTGTTTGGAACTTTCTCCACAGTCGTGTCAGTTCTCGGGGCGCAGGAAGAAGGGAGAAGTTCTGCTGCAAGTAGGACCTGTGCCAGCCGTGGGGGTGGGCCCTGCTCCCAGGAGAGGGGGTGTGGCTGTCCAAGTCCAGCAAAGATTCCAGGGTTGGAAGGAGCAGATCGCGATGGGCCGTGCTTTCCAGGGTCTAGCCCCCAACCCTCGGGATGGTGTTTGCAGCCCAAGCCTCCCTCGGCGTGAAAAATCAGCCGTTCTCATCAGGAACCCCCGCTTCCCGTTTTAAAGAGGCAACATAATAAACCCTCTGTGGTCCATTTGTTTAAGGAATATAATTCTGCTGTGTGGCTCCCAAAGTAGAAAGATAAAATTCAAATGATCAGAAACTGTCAGATTTTTCAGGCCACAAGAAGTGGGATTGAAACATACACGCACACACACACACCCCTCTTTCAAGTTGGGCTTATGCATAATTCTACGTAAATGATCAGAAAGATTTTATGAGCAAGTGTGGACCCAGGGGATAGGAACCGCCCCTGTTCAATCAGGTAAGAAAGGGCCTCCCAGGAAGTGTGCTTGGGTAACTGCGCTTCAGAACAATTTCTCCGAGGCATTGACATCTGGAAGTCAGCGAGGAGACGGTTATTGATTGCTAGGTGGGAAACTGAGCATTTGGGAAGAAGAAAAAAATTAGCCTTGGCACTATACCTTGACTTTTTCTATAGCCTGTGTAGAAAAAGTCTCTGTGAATGGGCCAAAGATTACAAAGTGGAATGGAATTGGGGAAAATAAAACTTTGGAAATGCAAAGGTGGTCGTGTGGCCCAAGACAGTTCATTGTCGTCCTGCCTGGACCTTGGTACCTTCAAGTAGTGGTACAAATACGGGGCCACCTAGACACTGGTGTGTAGATAACACTGTTGAGTATGTGTGGCTTTTTTTGTGTGTTTGTTTCTGTAGAGACAGGGTCCTGCTCTGTCACCCAGGCTGGAGTGCAATGGTGTGATCATAGCTCACTTCAACCTTGAACTTCTGGGCTCAAGCAATCCTCCTACCTCAGCC
>NW_012150285.1:6710846-6729636 GCF_000956105.1 Propithecus coquereli
AAAAATTCAAGATTAGAGCTCGGTCTTCCCGATTCTTAGTCCAGGACTCGTGCTTTTTCTTGGACAGTACGATTGCATAGTAACTTTAACCTGCAATATAAATAAAAGAAATATTCCGATAACAGTAAAACTGTAATTTCAGTTTGCAGAGCCTTTATATTACTGTGTTTCTGGTCTCCATACTGTGTCACTGTAACTTCTATTTTCATTCCTGCTTTGTCTTAGTGGGGTGTGTGTGTGTGTTTGTCTCTTCTTTAGAAAACACTGCAGGAGGGGAAGAACTATTGAATGTTTTTCTTCATCATCCTTAACCTTTAGATATTAATGATGTTCAGTTACTAACAAGTGAGTTTAAATATCTGCTCTGTGCAAGGCCCTGTGTGAACGTTGCAGGGGTTATACTACTAAGCATGATGTTGCTTTCAAGGAGTTTGCAACGTGGTTGAAAATTGGACTCTTTTGAACATAACTTCTCCCATCCAAGTACTAACCAGGCCCGGCCCTGCTTAGCTTCCAAGATCAGACGAGATCGGGCGAGTTCAGGGCTGCAGAGTGAACATAACTTCTCAAAACAGATTGTGATAAGTGTCGTCGTAGAGGTAGAAACTAAATGCTCGAGGTTCAGATGGAGGAAGAATCCCATTTGTGAAGCTGGGCTGTGGATGAAATCAAAAGCAGCTTCACAAAGGAGACTGCCTTTCCATGACCTTGAAGGATGGGTCATGTGTTGGATGGGTCAGCGGTTGGCGATAAAGGGAGGGCGTGTGTGATGTGGGTGGGAGCACAGCCCAGACGACGCTGCCTGTCATTACAGACTCCAAAGCTTAGGTCTGTCCCAAACTCCTCATGCTGTGTGCACTCAATACACATGTGTTCATTGCTCAATGCCCTGGGTCACTGTTGGTCCTTTCTGCCTTTGGCGGGCGGTGCCCACAGTGCTCTAGAGCTCCATAGACCAGGCAGTGAGGCACGAACGTCACATTCATGAATATCTGCACTGCCACGCTCTGCCTCTACAATGTACTTAGATGTTTGACCCCGAGATATTTGTCTTTTTTCCCGTTTCCGCACACAGTTAACTTCTGGCGCACATCAGCTATAGCTTAGAATGATGGTAGTGTCCCGTTTGTCTGAGCAGAATCTAAATCCAAGTTCTGGAGGTTTAAACCACCTTTTCCCTCTGAGTTTCCTGATCTCCTGGCTACTGTAGATGGCTGCAGAGCACTTGGATTTATTTATGTAATTGTTTTGGCAAATAAATTCTATTTATTTATTTATATGAAATACACATTTATATGAAATGCACATTTATTTTATTTTTTAATTTCACAATGTTAATGGGCTTACAAGTGTTTCTGTGCCATGGATGAACTGTATAATGCTGAAGTCAGGGCTTTTAGTGCGCCCGTCACCAGAGTAGTGTACGTTGCACCTGGTAGGTAAGTGCTTTTCTCTCACCTCCCTCCCACCCGCCCCCTTCTTAGTTTCCAATGTCCTTTGCACCACTGCAGGGCGGTGTCTGCCCATCGTTGAGCTCCCACTTATTAGTGAGAACATGTGGTGTTTGTTTTTCCATTCCTGCGATACTTCACTTAGGATAGTGGTCTCCAGTTCCATCCGCATTCTTCCATTCCTCTTCATGGCTGAGTAGTACTCCACGGTGCACACTCCGCATTTGCACTTGGTTTAATGAGCGTCTCACTGGAGTGCGCTGAGTTTTCGCCTGGCTCCTCTGCAGAGATACAGCCTGGGTGGGTTTCCTGAGCTGCATGTGCTGTGCCTGCCGTGGCTTCTCTTTCGGCCTTTCCCAGGTGTCTGTCCCAGGAAACCATTAGGCCGGTTTCCTCGGCCCGAGTGTCTGAGCCTTCATAGAGCAGAATGGGCAGCTGATGTTCTTTCCTTGCAATGGCTGGGCACCCTGATCTCAGAGGCAAAGGGTGCAGCCATTTTCCAGGTCAGAGGTTTATAAGGAACGCTTATACACTGTTGGTGGGACTGCAAACTAGTACAACCTCTATGGAAAGCAGTATGGAGATTCCTCAAAGAACTAAAAGTAGACCTACCATTTGATCCAGCAATCCCACTACTGGGTGGGAAATTCTACCCAAAGGAAAAGAAGCCCTTTTACCAAAAAGACACCTACATTCAAGTGTTTATTGCAGCACAATTCACAATTGCAAAGATGTGGAATTAACCCAAGTGCCCATCAATTCATGAGTGGATTAACAGAATGTGGTATATGTACACCATGGAGTGCTACTCTGCCATAAAAAAGATGAATTAATACCTTTGCAACAATCTGGATGGAACTGGAGACTATTCTTCTAAGTGAAGTGTGGCAAGAATGGAAAAACAAACACCATGTGTGCTCACTATGAAAATGGAACTAACCAGTGAGCCCACAAGTGCACAGAGGGAAGTAAAACTCAGTGGAAAGAAACCAGTAGGGAGGGGAGGGGAGGAAACAAAACTAATGGGTACAATGAACATTATTTGGGTGATGGGCATACCTATAGCCAGGACTCAAGCATTACAAAAGCGATTCATGTAACCTAAAACTGTAGTCCCCAACCCCCGGGCCAAGGACCGGTACAGGGCTGCACAGCAGGAAGTGAGCAGCAGGTGAGCAAATGAAGCTTCATCTGTATTTACAGCCGCTCCCCATTGCTCGCATCACTGCATAAGCTCCACCTCCTGTGAGACCAGCAGCGGCATTAGATTTCCATAGGAGCAAGAACCCTACTGTGAACTACATATGCGAGGGATCTAGGTTGCGACTCCTCATGAGAATCTAATGCCTGATGATCTGAGGTGGAGCTGAGGTGGTGATGCTAGTGCTGGGGAGCGGCTACAAATACAGATTATCATTAGCAGAGAGGTTTGACTGCACAATAAATGTAATGTGCTTGAATCACCCCCAAACCATCCACTTCCACCCTCTCCCATCCATGGAAAAATTGTGTTCCATGAAACCGGTCCCTGGTGCCAAAAAGGTTGGGGACAACTGACCCCAAACATTTATACCCCCTTAATATTTTTGAAAAAAAAAGATTCATTGGTGAGTCCTGTCAGTTATAAGTTTTGCTACAAGAAAAGACCTACAAGCAAAAGAGCACTTAAGCTTAAAAATTGCTCAGATACAAAAATCAGAATAGATTCAATGTTTTCCCCAAATACTGTCCCACTCATACCAAGCTGCAGTGTGATTTCTGGCCTGGGGTAGAAGACTGGATTTACAGGTTAGCAGGCTGGGAGTACCACATCACCTCCACCCTGGCACGAGTGGGTCCTCTAGAGCGAGGAAGCGCAGTTCACCCACCAGTCATTTCCCTGTGTGACAAAGGCTGGGTGACGCTGGCTTGGAGGGTACCGCAGAGAAGGCAGGTCCTGGTGGACTGAGCTCAGGTTGGAGGGTCGTCTGTGCCGGTTGTCAACAACCCTGCTGGTGACCTTCCACTGGACACCTCCAAACCCCGTCAAGCTAGGTTTAGACGGGGTGGCCTCGCCGCACACTTACTTAGCCATTAGTTTTTAAACCCTGTGCTAGGTGTCAGGGATACAGCAAGGAGAAAGACCCAGTTCCCACCTTCTAGAGCCTCCAGTCTAATGCAGTCCCATGCGCTCTAATCGGTGGCCGAAACTTCGGATGATGTGGAATGCAGGGCGTGGGAGACAGCATTTCCGTTTACAGATGACTTAATCAAAACCGTTTGGAGACGGTATGAGTCGATCCTTAAAGCCTTTGTTTACGGGAACTTTTCTAGGTGGTTCTCTCCTTACCAGAGTAACTATTAACATATGGCCTTAAATGTTTTCAGATGATGCCCTCTCCACGAGGGATACAGTTCAGTCTTCTATGAAGAACCGCAAGTTGGGTCACAGGAGATCTGCCCTGGTCAATATATGACCTCTTATGAAGGAAGGTATATTAGTTGCTGTAACAAATGACCACAAACTTGGTGGCTTGAAACAACAGGAATTTATTGTTCACAGTTCCGGAAGGCTGATGTCTGAGGTCAAGGCGTTGGCAAATTTGAGTCCCTTTGGAGGCTCTTATTGATAGGACTAATTCACTCCTTGCCTTTCTCCGGCCTCTGGTGGCTGCGGGCAGCCCTTGGTGTTCCTTGGCGTGAGGCTGTGTAACTCTGGTCCCTGCCCCGTCTCACACGGCCTTCATCTCTCCGCGTCTCTGTGTTTTCTCCTTCTCTGTCACTGGTAAAACCAGTCATCTTCAGATTTAGGGTCTGTCCTAATCCAGGATGGCCTCATCTCGAGATCCTTACCTTAGTTACATTTACAAAGATCTTTATTCTAAATAAAATCCCATTCTGAGGTTCTGGGTGGACACATCTTTTGGGGACCACAATTCACCTCGCTATGATATTGTAAGTTATAGTTCCCGGGTGAACTTCAAGAATTTACATTTCAGTGGTCCCATGAAGAGCTCTCATAGTATTTTGGAAAATGCAAAAGCAGACACAACAATCCGAGATTGGACCTTAGGTGTAAAGGACTCAGTGTCCCTCTTGCTGCCCCTTATTTCGTGAGCACCTTGAGGAGGTGGCCAAAGGAAATGCTCTTTCTTCCTTCCCCTCTTCCTGTGTCTTTGCACTGACCCAGGGGAGGAACAAACGTGGCTCGGCTCTGCCTCGGCTCTGGGCTTTCTCTCCCTTTAGCAGTGACCGGCGGTCCCTGGCCAGCAACTGTGATTCCCTTTTGCGAGACTCGACACGGTCTTAAGTAAACTGTACTCGCTTCTTTCCAACCTGAAAGGCTATAGGTTAAAAAGGAGGTTTATGGATTGGAAAGAGCAAGAAAACAAAAGTGATAAGACAATTATGAACCCATTAACGTCACCGGCGTGTACAGTATCCTGTTTGGGATGTTGAGTGTCACTAGGGAAGTTTCACTTCAGAGCCACATGGATGTTTTCTAAACCTTCCCTGGCATTTCCAGATAATGACAACATTTTAAGACACATGGGGATACAGAGAGGAGGTTGCTCAAAGCGAGGGCCACCAAGGCAAGGAGCAGCATCTCAGAACACGCAGGATTTACCGGCGGTGGCCCGGGGTCGGTGCTCCGCTGTCAGGCTCCACGCAGGATGGGTCTGTGCAACTATGGATTCGCCATCTGCGTAGGGGACCGTGTTTGCAGCGTGTTACCTAGCAGTGCGACCGCCAGAAACAGAAATTGCCTTAATATTTACTTATTTACTGAATTGCCTTACTATTTACTGATGAACCTGTACCCCCAATCTGCAGGTCCTTTGTAGATTTTTCTAGTTCTTAATCTTCTTATGAAACAGGTCAGAGGTCAATCGAGTAGCCTGGGCTGGTCCAGGCGGCCATGAATCATTGCCAGCTGGTCGGGGCTGAGCGGGAGGGGCAGGACTCTCGCTGACGGGGCAGGAAAGGGAAGATTTTCCGTTCTGCTGTGACCTTTGCTCACATAACTTCTACTTTCTGAGACTCAGTTTCTCTGTTTATCAGATGGAAACTTTAACATCTGTCTTGACCAACACAGCTTTTATTCTTGAGACAAAAAACAAAAAAAAGAAGAAAGAAAGAAAGAAATCTGAGAGGACATTGGTGAAACGCCTGATGACATTCGAGCTCTCTGTGATTTAGTCCGTGGTGCTGCGCCCAGGAAACTCGACGCTCTTCCCAAGGGGCAGCTCTGCTGATGGTGGCATCCGCATCTCTGCTCCGTCCTCGGGCATCGATGGCAACTCTTATCCCATCGGAGGGGTGACCTGTTTCCACCACGGGTTAAAACCAACCTTTCTGTTCTCTCAGTTTGGCCGCACAGTGGGCCCTGCCCCTCTTTCTCTAGAATGTTCCAGCTGGTCCCACCTCAGGGGGACCAGATGAGGTAATGAGCCCAGAACGCCAAACGCGAAAGCGCAGCCACACTTAACGCGAGAGGGAAGGGGAAATTTCCTTCTCATTCCCTTTGATAATGAGAACCGTGGAAGGACCGGACACCCACCTCTCCATGACGCATCAATACACAGCAGTATTCATTGCTGTTACCACTTTAAGAAAAAACAGGCACAAACAATGTTGGTAGAGGAAATGTTGCCATCATTTGTTGAGAGATCAGCTTTGAATGTCCTGGGAATGTCCTCTTCTCTCAGAAAAATCTTGATTTTTCCTGAAATTCATATCACCCATTAGAACAGAGCCAGGAAACACGATAGCTAAAAGGAAAGTTGTCACATTACAAGTCTTGCCTTTCTTTCTTTGAATTCCAGGCCTTGCTGATGGGCAGGCTGAGGTTTTGCTGTGTTATCTTTTCTGCCGCAGGGAAGACCAAAAAGGAATAAAATAGATGTTGAGTATTTATTGAGTGTCAAGTTCTGTGCCAGATACTTTTGTACGTTTGTTCATTCCACCCTGAGAATAACACCATGAGGAAGGCATTGTTACCCAACTCTATAGAGGAGTCAGCATAGAGATTAAATGTTTCCACCACACAACAAGCCCGTAACTGAATCCAGAACTCGAATCCAAGTCCCTGACTCGGAGGTTCAATGTTCATTCCATCAACCCACAGTATTAATGAGGAGGGAGATGCAGGACTTTCTCCTTGTTCCGTTGGATTATTTTACATAAAGACACACTTCTTTAGTATTTGAACGACTGCTAATTGGCAAGACCTGGATGGTATAACAATACATGGAAAAGGAAGAGAGTGAAAGAGAAAGAAGAAGATGGAAGAGTTCAGGGAGGCAGAGACACGCACCCGCCATGTTCCTTTGGCCTCAGCCGGCGGTGGAGGGAGTGAACAGAAGCGGGTCTTTTGAAAGACATTGACATTGGAATGGTTGTCAACAAAATTGTCCAATGGCTGCTTGTGGCTATTCCTTCTAGGGGGAAAATGTGAGTGTAAGTCGTGCCTGAGAGTTTTGTTGAAAAAATGACTGCAATGCTTATAGTATTATCCTGTGTAATCATACAGGGCTTTCCCTGCAAGCGTATTTTCCCTTACTCGTGAGGGGTAGACAACACCAACGATGCGTTACCTAATTTCCAGTGCTCTGCTAGCTGTGGTCTGCTGCCGCTGCCAGCTCCCTGTTCCCTCTGCTTCCGCACGCACGCACACACACACACACACACACTCTTGCACACGCGTGTGCGCACACACACAGATTAATGCACAGATCAGCAAGCCGTGTGGACTACTTACTCAATGCCACGTGCTGTGAGAGACACCAGCGACACAATTCATATAATTAAGGGACAAGATATGTGTTTATCAGCTCTTGACCTCAGTAAGAGAAGACACGATGTCTTTTAGGGCAGGAATTGTGGGAGTGCTGTTCTTGGGGCCTCACGAAGAGCTCTGTCCGACTCGGGGAGGATTTATAAAGCAGAGTGCCTGCAACATCTATTTCAAATGTGAATACATTAAGTACGAAATTAACTGTCTCTCAAGTGATGCGCACACAGCTAGGCAAGATTGGCTCAGTCGTGAGAGCCAAGGGGTTGGCAAGACTTGGAGGAGGCGGGCAGGGGAGACCCAAGTGTGGGCGACGTCTGGGGCAGCAGGTGGAAGGTGCTGGTGAGGTCCTGCAGAGACAAGCCGGGGTGGACGCCAGATCATTCACACAGCAGCTCACTCAGGAATGTGGGAGGCCGTTCCCAGGCATTTCCTCTGTTCTTGGCCTCCCTCTTCGTATTTGGACAGCGTACCGGTGGGACGGTAGCTGCCAAGGTTTTAGGTCCTGACTGCTTCCCTGAGAAATATTATGATCATCCGTGTTCCAAATCATCCCCCCATACCGATGCTGGCAGTCAAACGAACCACCTCATCTCAGATGAGTCGAGGTTCCACGTCTGCTGAACAACTGGTTTTCAGGGACGGTCCCCTCTTGACATCACATCTGATCTTCCAGAGGAGGAATAAGAAAAGGAAGAACGTGGAAGGGCCCCAGGAAAAGAATAGAAGATGGGCTCCCTATTGCAGTCCCGAGGCCCAGGCATGGGACAGGTGGCTGGAATGGCGGAGGCTTCCAAGTCAGATGGGTCACGGGGGCAAGTTCTAGTTCTGTCCCTACCGTCTGCGAGACCTCCTCAGGTCCCCTAACACCTACGATCTTAGCTTCCTCATACATAGGTCGAGTCGTCCGAGAATTAGAAATAACGTATGAAAAGTGCCAAACAGTGATTTGCTGGTCACTGCAGCAATATCTCACTGCCTTGAGACTCTCGGAAATTCATGTAGCTCAGATGTCCCAACCCCCAATGACAGAGACGCTGGCCTGGAATACGTCACTGGGTAAATACCTGAATTTCCCCAGTTGCCTTTCTGTAAGGAGAGGCCTGATACATTCACGGCCAGTAAACTGCATCATCTGTTACCAGCCCAAAGAAGGAAACTGTCTACACGACTATGTCGGGATGGAGGTCACAAAACTCAAGTTTGAGAAAGTGCAAGGAAATGGCCCATGCTCAGATTCAGAGCGCGGAGTGTGGCGTCTCAGCCTGAACATCCGTGCACAGCCCTGACCGTGTCGTCTGTGAGGCGCTACCAAGGACAACTGGCTCCATGGATAGGCAGAGTAGTACTGAGTGTAAGTCGGAGAGCAGCGTTTAACTGTGAGGCTCGTGTTTGGTTAGGACGCTTTTGACTTTGAAACGAGAGAGCTGGCGCTGCGTGGGGTGCTCTCTGCAAGCGTGGGAAACCGCAGGCTTGGGAAAGCCCGGGACCTGTAAATATTTGGCCTTATTTTTTTACACACTGATAAGTTCTAGCTATAATTCCTTCGCATACTTGCTCCGCTACATTTTTATTACCGCCACTGCCCTGGGTGCCCGTTAAACACAACGCGCACGCACACACGGCATCCGCAGTGACCAAGCCGTAGCTTGGACAGTTAATAGAAACCAAATGTCCCAGTAGCTGGCAACCCCTCGTAGCGCATGATTTTTCTTTTTCCCACTGATTTAAGAATCTCTCTCCCGAGCTGATTGTCTTCCCGGCTCACTCCCCGCCAGGCCCCGCGTCTGCAGTCTGAAGGTCTCTGTCCGCCAGCTTGCAGACTGCCATCTCCTCGCGGGTGAACTTGTCTGCTCCATGTCATTACTCTACAGCATTCCTCCCCGATGGGGACGCTGACCTCCGGCATTCCTGTTGGAGATTAAATGCCGAACCCAGCAGTCCACTGGAGAGTTAACAGACAGTTTCAGTACACACGGCGAGACCTCCACAGGGGTCAAATTACGAACCCACGGGAAAATGTGGATCGGACCGTCTGATGCAGGATGTCACTCACATTCTAATCACCAAGTCACCAAGTCACCAAGTCCTAGGGAGGGAGCAGCTCTGCTTTTGGCCAGCAGGAGATCCTGAGACTGGGCTTTTTCTGCAAAGTACACAAATGCACTCGAGTCCCTCTTCATGGGACTTTTAGGAGCGTCAATGCCACATTAGACGGCTTCTCCTGGCCTCATGTAGAATATCTCTTTTCGGTGGCCTTACATGGCAGCTGAGTCCGAACTGCTATCTCTTCTCTCCTCCTGTTTTGCCTTTTCACGTCGCAGTTTTAGGCTTTCGTAGTGGTTTAAAATATACCATGGCTGATGGGGAAGACAGGAGTTAAGACGCCTACTTGGTAATGAGGTATATATCACACAGCTGTGCCAGAGTTTTCGCAGTTGCAACGTCAGCAGATAGGGAAGGGAGGAATACAGTTGAGAAGTTTATGTCCTTCATTTGGAGTGAAAATTTGCTAAAAAAATAAGTATTGTTTTGTCATTGAAGGAGACTTTAAGTTTCTAAACTTTCTGAAAAAATCTGTGAATTTGGTTGAAAATGCCTGGTACAATTGTCTGTTGATGAATTCAGATTTCTTCATTAGTCCTTTCTTTCTGTTGCCTGCTCTTTGGTTATTTTTGTTACTTGTTCTCTGATACAAGGAGGGAAGAAGCCCAGAGAGGAGAGAGAAAAGACAACCCCATATACTTTGGAATCTATTACCATTTTCTCGGGAATGAGAGGCGAAAATTCTGGGTAAATTGTGTCTGGGGCGATGTATTCAGGTAGGATAGTGCAATGGTTCAGAGTAGGGGCTTCGTATTGGAAAGACCTAGACTCAATTGCTTGAACTAACTAACCTGTATGATCTTGGGCAAATTCATTAAACTCGGCTTTAATTTTCTCATTTGCAAAACAGGAATAAGATCCGTTTCATAAGATTATTAAGAATATTCAGTCAATTAAAGAATGGAAAGTCCTCAGCTGTGTTTCCAACACACAGGAACACTTGCTGAGTGTGAGCTGTTGCGCTCCGTCGTGCCCGTGAATTTGCTGTGCGTGGAGCATTTCGGTTGTTCAGTGGGCAGACCGTTTTGCCGGCTCCACACAGTGTGTTCCCTGTGGCAGGGTATTTTCGAGAATTTAGCTGATATTTCTCTCCCTTCTTCTTTCCTTTCCTGTGTTCAAACGGGTAGCGGGCTACGAGTTGGAGCCTGGGTTTGTGAGGGCAGCCACGCTGCTGTGCCGCTAAGGGGAGCACAGTTTCACTGAGCAGATAAAAGCAGTTTCTGCTCAGAGGGACAGATTCTTTCATAACTGATCGGGGGCGTTACATGCTCACAAACTCCCTATGCACTAAAAGGCCAGAAGTTTTGGAGGCTCAGTAATCTTTTCAGGGTGCATTTGGCAGTGCCCATAGGAAAGACATCAGAGAGAAAATTCTGAAAATGTCTGAATTAGGCCTCCCAGAGCTCTCTGAGGTTTGCTGGGCTGAGTCATAATAATAATAGCAAAACCTTGTTGAGCACTTACTATGTGCTAGTTTTCTTTCTTTCTTTCTTTCTTTCTTTCTTTCTTTCTTTCTTTCTTTCTTTCTTTCTTCTTTTTCTTTCTTTCTTTCTTTCTTTTTTCTTTCTTTCTTTCTCTCTTTCTCTCTTTCTCTCTTTCTTTCTTTCTTCTTTCTTTCTCTTTTTTTTGTGAGACAGGGTCTTACTCTGTCACCTGGCTAGAGTGCAGTGGCATCATCATAGCTCACTGCAACCTCAAACTACTGGGCTCAAATGATCCTCCTGCCTCAGCCTCCCGAGTAGCTGGGACTACAGGCTCTTGCCACCAGGCCCAGCTAATTCTTCTGCTATAAGTAGAGACGGGGTCACGCTCTTTCTCAGCCTAGTCCTGAACTGCTGAGATCAAGCGATTCTCCTGCCTCGGCCTCCCAGAGTGCTAGGATTACAGGCGTGAGCCACTGTGCCCAGCCATGTGCCAGATTTCATGCTAGGCATGTCGGTACTCATGACAACCCTATGAGGTGACACTACTATGCTATGTGGTGATCGAACAGAGCCTAAGAGAGGTTAAGACAGTCCCCACATTGCAGAGTTGGGGCTGGAACTGCCGTCTGCCTCGCCCCGTAGGCTGCGTACTCCGCCAGCAGTGCAGGGGGCAGGCCCCAGGGAGCGGGGGTCTCGGGCAAGGTCATAATCGTTAGCACAGCCAGGACCCGAACCTGAGGTTTCTCATTCCCAGGCTGGTCCTCCTCCTGCTGCACTGCTAAAAGCACTCTATATTTCGGATTATTAAACTTTAAGCAGCTTATAAAACCAGCCGTTTAGCTCAGCCTCCAGCTGGGAGTGATTAGATGGGAAAGCCCTCACGAGTCATCACACCTGTGCGGCAGGCACGTGTCCTGGGGCAGCTGTCTCCACCTTCCTGGCAGCGGCTCTCGACGCTGGCTGCCCACAGAGGCAGGGGGCAGCTTTAAAGAATGCCAGTGTCCACCGAAGATAAAGCAGACAAGGGTCTCTGAGGGTGGGGCCCAGGCACAAGTATTTTTTAAAAGTTCCCCAGGTGAGTCCCACAGCAGTCGGGGCCAGAAGCTGCCCGCTGAAGTGTCAAGGTGTGCGCTCCGAGCGGTGCCAGAGTGGCAGTGGAAGGCACAGCCTGGTGCTGCTTGTGTCTAGCCAGCTTCCAGAGAGAAACGGGTCCACCAATCACTTTGTGCAGCACTTAGCGTGGGGCCGCACACGAGGAATCTCTAGATTTTTTGGACGCTACTTAACATAGATCAGGAGTTTTAAATTTAGAGCCAATCGATAGCTTTTCCAGGGGGAGGAGGGGGCTGGGGGATCCCTGAAACAGAATCGTGTGTATGTCCAGTGAACACTTTTCCAAACGGGGGCGGGGGGTGTTGCAGTTTTTGGAGGGCTCTCAAAGCTTTCTGTAATCGCGGTAAGGTTAAGGAGTTTACAAAACCACCTTATGGGTTTCTCCAGGAGCAGCCACAGAACAGAGACAGCCCGGAATTTGAGAGCTTGGGGTTCCTGACCTTGGTGGCAAGTGACAATGGCCGGGGGGCCACACACTCTGCTCGGATGACGAGGCTCGACTCTGAGATCCTCAGACTGACTCAGCAATCAAAGGGGTCGGACTCCCTGGGTTCTCAGCACAGGACACAGCTGAAAGGCAGGTGTGCTTGGCACACTCCTCCCGGCGAGGAGACGGGGGTGCCGCAGCCCAGGGAGGGTCTATTCCTAGCGAGCCCCTTTAAGTCTCTTGCTTAGAGTTCATGACCCTGGCTGCAAGTTAGAATTAATTGGGGAGCTTAAAGAAATCCACGTCAGGGCCGCACCTTCAGGAAGCCGGATTTAACTCAAGTGAGCAGGCCTGGCATCTGCATTTTTTGCCATGTGCAGCCGGGGTTGGGAACCCCCGTTCCAGCACCGTCCCTGAACTAGCCCAAGGACCGCAGGCTGTCCCTCCCACAGGCCCTCCTGCTCCTCAAACGTGGGTAACTTGAGCTGAGTTCAAGGGACCTCGGGGGCTGGGGGTGGTCTGCGGAGCTCCCGCCCCAGGTTAGCCTTCGTGGTGGGCCCTCGAGCAGCTCCAAAGTCCACAGAAAAATCCCAGTTCCTCAAAGACTCTCATCTTATCAGCAATCTCCCCCTGCCTGCGCAGACCGCTCTAGTGCATGGGTTTTTGCCCCTTTCCTCTTTTTTATTTTTCCTTTTTTAAATTCAAAGTTCCTGGCAGCCACAAACACGTCTCAGAGGCAGAAACTAGCTTTGATCGACTGTTGGCAGAGTGAAAACTGCAATTTTACTTTTTTATAATTTTCCCCAAATCTCCCTTTTCTAAAGTCCTTCTTTGGCGCCCACTGGCAGGCCTTGGAGCCGCTGATATGCACATTACCTGCTTCCCTGGCCTCGCCCCAGCCCTGCCCTCCCCTCCCCTGCAAATTAATGCGGTGCTGCTGATGAGAGGGGGGTTCTGCCAGTGCCTCTCTGCCGTCACAGCTTGGCAACGTCAAAGCTCCAGCCGTCCTGTTTCCGTCTGCCCCTGCGCCTGCGTGGCCGGCCTCTGCTCCGCGGGTCAAAAGTGCAGCCTGAGCCGACAGGAGCCGCCCGGGGTGGCCAGAGGACATGCACCCACTTGAGTCCTCCCCCTCCGCTATTCCTCCCTCCTTCTCCAAGGCCTCCTGCCCAAACCGTTCCTTCCTCTGGAAAGATAAGGCTTTCTTCTCCGTTCCCACATCCCCTTCCCTTTTCTTCCAGACTAAGGCGGCCCTTTGTGAAGGGGGGTATGGGTTGTTGCACAAATATTTAATCTTTTCCAATCTGCCCTTTTGCACTGCCTGTCAGTTCCTGGGGTTGAAACCGCTCTGTTTGCTTTAGCCAGTAACAGGATACCGCTTGGCAAAGCGGTGCAGCAGTCAGATTGCTTATGAATCTGGGCTTTATTTTGCATGAATGTTTTTCAAGGCAAGTATAGACTTTTTTTTTTCTTCCTCACCAAGAATTATGTTGCCAGTGGGGGTGTGGTAGCAAGCAGACAGTGGGAAACCTAGCGGGGACTTTGACCTTTTACCATGTGGCTTGGACATCTCAACTGCAGGGACCCAGGAAAACAGATTGGGCTACAGTTTCGGGTGGGATTTCTTTCGGTTTACCATCTGCTCCTTTCTCTTCAGAACATGTCATTCTTTCACACAAAATGTATTCCTGTTTCTTACCGTGGAAGTGTCTGCCGTACCTGTTAGAAATCACCTGTTACAACATACTAGAGAAAGAAAAATGCAGAACTAGAATAGTAATCACCAATTTTTATTAAAACTTAGCTCGTGCCTTGTGCTTCTGATGTGGTTGGTGGGCCTCACCGTTACTCTGCATGGCAAATGTTTTTATTCCCATTTTACAAGACGTGAAACAGAGAGGTTCGGTACCTCGTCTGTGCTCACACAGCTGGTTGTAGGTTAGGCGGAGCTCTGGCAGGCTAATAAGAACACCCACCTCCTGTTCGCTCTGTCTGTTTGCACAGCTATTGGCTTTGCTGTCTCCGGCAACACAGGACCTAGAGCCATGGTAACCAAGAGTTTTGGATTTTTCAGTACAATACTGACTCCTAATTGTTTGGAAAATGTGACCCGGTATCATACCTCCAGTCCCCATTCAGATCCTCTCCAAAGCAGTCAAGGAGGCCATGGGAAGATGGACCCCATAAAAAAGCGTGCTTTGAGGACTTCTGGTGAGGCGTAGAGGAGGATAAACAGTGCGAGGAGGCGGGGCCCTTTGCGAAAGGTGACCCAGGCCCCAGGCCTGAGGATGGCGCTGCCTGACCCACCGCAGCGCCGAGCGAGGGGGAGTGAGCTCCGGGTGGCAGAATCGCTTCTACGCGACTCTCCTGTGTTGTGTTTCGGGAAATACTGATGTGGCAGAATCTTGCGGCGTATGAAGTGACAAGAGCAGGTTCCACGATTAAGTACTCTAGAATTCCAACTTCACAGAACATACAAAAAAACTGGAAGGGACAAAAAAACACATCAAAATATGAATAGCAATGACCGAGCGGCGAGAATATTTTACATTCGTGGTTTTGGAAACTATTTTCTGCATGTTCTCCACTGCATGTGACTGCGGTTACAGTCAGAGACTCGCCCACGAGGGGAGCGAAAGGAAAGGAAGATGCCGCAGCATTTCTCGTGGGTTGCATGTCGGGGAGGACACCCCGGGGTAAAAGTCGTTCAAATCGCGGCCTCGGGGAGGAAGCGCGTCCTCCGCCTTTCTTAGCTTCTTGCCTTCTGCCTCCTCTTCTCCTCCTGCTGCTGCCGGACGCTCGGGTTAGACAGACAGAGTTGCGGGATCTGTGCGTTAGGACGGATTCCCAGGGTCCCCTTTCCCATCCCCTGCGCTTGTGGAATGGGACAAGAGAGAAGGAAGACGAGAGACAGAGTCACCTGTCCCAGGCAGTGTATGCCTAGTGCCCTCCCGTCCCTGCAGGAGCCCGTGTGGTCCAGATGCTTCTGCTGCACTCGGGCTTCCTCCCAGGTGGGGTCCCAGGCTCCCCCCACTGTCAGCTCCTTTGCACAAGACGTGTGGCTTTCCATCCGTGACAGCAGGCACAGGCAATGTCCAGCATGACGTGTCCTCCCCGACCCTAACCCTTCCCTACAGGAGCGCTGCAGAGGAAACCCAGCCCTGAAATCCCCGGGACAATGACGCAGGGCAGTGGGTGGGCCTGGAGTGGGGCATCGGCCCTGCATTTGAAGAAACGATTTTCATGTTTTAAACGTTTTAAATCAAAAAATGTAATTTGTGTCTAGTTGGAAAAGGTGATACGTGTTTGTTGTGAGTTTCAGGGTTTAGACATCTAGAGCAGCGGTCCCCAACCTTTGTGGCACCAGGGACAGGTTTCATGGAAGACAATTTTGCAGCAGAAGGATGGGGGCGGGGGAGGCGAGCTCAGGCGGTGATGCCCGCGATGGGGAGAAGCATGAACACAGACGAGGCCTCGCTCGGCTCCCGCTCCCCTCGCCTCCCCCTGTACGGCCCAGTTCCTAAGAGGCCACCGACTGGTACCCGGCCGCGGCCCAGGGTTGGGGACCACAGATCTAGAACATTTTGGGGACAGAGAGGAAATCTTTCTAGGCCTCCTAATCTTTATTTTTTTAATTCACCTTGAAGAGATTAAATTGTCTTTCAGGGGCCGGCGAGGGTTGGTGCCGGATTCGAGGCACTCGAGGAAGTTGCCGTGTTGAACACAGGTGAGGGGCTCGGGCGCTCCCTGTCCCCAGAGGAACTGGGACACGTTCTCTCACTGAGTTCTGAAGATTCCTGGAAGACAGCAGGGTCCCCCTGGAATCCCCACTGTCGCTCAAGGAGCCCTGGGGAGACACCCTGCCCTTTCTGTATCTCAGTGACCTGTAGGAAGCAAAGATTACGTTACCCAGTGTTCCAACACCCTTGCAAAGGGCACATGAAATAGGGAATGCGAACCTGATTTGAAAACAAGAATGCCCTAAATGCAAGGACCTTGTTTGCACTGCAAAAGGGATTGTGGAAAATACAGAAGTAAAAGACGTGGTTTAGCCCTCAAGGGGCTTACAGACTGGGTGAGAACACCAATCCCTGATGGCCTAATCCTGTGGCACACCCCAGCACGAGTTCACAGTAAGATCTTTTGGGGTTAGAGGAGAAGAGAGCTTCGTGTTGAATAACGTGTAGGGAAGCGGCATAGTCTTTCAAGCTTGGGAGAACCAAGGTCAAGGACACCCAAGGGGACGTGGCATACTGGCATCAAGGAAAAACGGCTGACAAGACCAGAGTGTTGAGGAATGACAGGGAACAAGTTGGGATACAAAGGGACAGAAGCTTTGAAGGTGGGGTCAGTCAGAGCCATGTCCCCAAAGAAAGCCTATACCCACATATGATGATTTTTATACCCTAACATCCAACTGTCTACTCGATACATCTGGTAACCTGCAGATGAAAAAGTATGAAAATCTATTTCCCAAATGTTTTGGAAACTGTAAAAGGGAACATACACATGGGTTGTTATTTTAATATACTTTTGTTAAATAAAGATAACCCAAGAATAGAAGTAGTCGTTTCCTCTTGAATTTCTGAAGGCATTAATCATGGAAAATTATCCAGGAAAATGCATTTTTGCATCCTAATTTATTATTTTTAGAAATACTAAATAAATAAAACATTTGGGGAGAGAAATGGTAGAATTGCAGGCTTAGAAATTTTCCGAGTTTTGCAAAAAGATAGATCAATGAGATTGTCGTGCCAGCCAACTTCCCTTCACCTTGAATTTCAAAGCACTCATTTTTGAAGTTGGGTTTTTTTTTCTTTTCTGTTCTTTTAAAATCTTTCCCCTGGGTTTTGAATGGCTGGCGCCAGGTTCATGCCAACTTAGCTCATTAATTGGTGCCACTGGTTTTAATGAAGCAGGAGTTTGGCTAAGAATGGGGACTGCAAGGCAGATGGAGAACAGGACAGCAATAATGGAAAATGCATATTTATAGACTTCTGTGAGCACAGGTTATTGATTTAGTGCAGCTTAATGGGTTCTACGTTTTTCAAATTTCCCCAGCCATCTTATAGAATTATTTTCCAATTCTTACATGGGTTTCAAAAGCTGTTTTCGCATGGTTTATAATGCCTGTTAAATTGTCCTAGGATTATGTATTTGTTTAGAAATACATAAAATGTGTTTTTTTTGGGGGGGGGAGGTAGCAGCTAAGATTTTTTAAAGCTCATGCATGCCAGTGAAGCCAGTGGGCATGAAATGAGCCAATAGTAAAGCCTGGAAGGTTGACAACAGGAGAATTTAAGGGTTGTATATGTGCTATCATGGTATCCAAGTGGGGACTTATTTATTGGCATAACCATTTCTTCAAGAAACCTCAATTTAGTGCGTTTACTAGGTCAGATTGCATTCGACTTGAGCCTACTACTTTCACCTAAATTTAGAACAAGGCAGATTCAACCGACTCTGCCCCAGCAGGACAGAGCCATGTGGACAGAAAACATCCAAGAGGAAACTCAGCAGAGCTGCCCTGCCTGAGGGTCAGCAGAGGAGCCATCCCCGCATGGGGTCTTTGGGGTCTGAGATATCCAGTCCTCTGCTACATGTACTTGGACATTCTTTAGATCTGTGGTCCCCGACCCCCGGGCCGAGGACCGGTACCTATCCATGGCCTGTTAGGAGCCCAGCCGCACAGCAGGAGGTGAGTGGTGGGCAAGCGAGTGAAGCTTCGTCTGTATTTACAGCCGCTCCCATCACTCGCATCACTGCCTGAGCTCCGCCTCCCGTCAGATCAGTCACTGTCTCCCGTCGCCCCCAGATGGGACCGTCTAGTTGCAGGAAAACAAGCTCAGGGCTCCCACTGATTCCGCATTGTGGTGAGTTGTATAATTATTCCATTATATATTACAGCGTAATAATAATAGAAATGAAGTGCACAATAAATGTAATGTGCTTGAATCATCCTGAAACCATCCCCCCCACTCCACCAAGTCCATGGAAAATTTGTCTTCCCTGAAACCGGTCCCTGGTGCCAAAAAGGTTGGGGACTGCTGCTTTAGATGATCACCAGCTTCCTGGCCAAACTAAAAATTTGCAGGTCCGAGGCGGCAGAGAACTTTGTCATAAGGATATAAGTGTGGTTTTCGAATCGGGTAGGTTTAACGTAAATGGGTATTGGAGTGACATGGGAACTCCCTGGATATCGGGAGCCAGAGCCGCAATGTCATGTTTGGTCCCAGCACACTTTCCAGCAGGAGTCCCCTGAGGAAGCATGAATGTTCTCTCTGGCGTGTCGGCCGAGCAGGAGAAGAATGGCCCTAATGCTCCAGGAGAGGCCAGCAGTAACGCTCCCATGTCAAGGAGAGCACCAGGGAGGCTTATTTCCGAATGAGCAGCCATTGCAGGGCCCTGAGAGCCAGGACCCCTTACAATGAGGAAGGAGAGTCTGTTCCTTCCGGGGCTACAACATTTTGGAGGTGGTTTTTCAAGTCTTTTTTTTTTT
>NW_012150285.1:6729686-6770122 GCF_000956105.1 Propithecus coquereli
CGTCGCCCCCAGATGGGACCGTCTAGTTGCAGGAAAACAAGCTCAGGGCTCCCACTGATTCCGCATTGTGGTGAGTTGTATAATTATTCCATTATGTATTACAGCGTAATAATAATAGAAATGAAGTGCACAATAAATATAATGTGCTTGAATCATCCTGAAACCATCCCCCCCACTCCACCAAGTCCATGGAAAATTTGTCTTCCCTGAAACCAGTCCCTGGTGCCAAAAAGGTTGGGGACTGCCACTTTAGATGATCACCAGCTTCCTGGCCAAACTAAAAATCTGCAGGTCCGAGGCGGCAGAGAACTTGGTCATAAGGATGTAAGTGTGGTTTTCGAATCGGGTAGGTTTAATGTAAATGGGTATTGGAGTGACATGGGAACTCCCTGGATATCGGGAGCCAGAGCTGCAATTTCATGTTTGGTCCCAGCACACTTTCCAGCAGGAGTCCCCTGAGGAAGCATGAACGTTCTCTCCGGCGTGTCGGCTGAGCAGGAGAAGAATGGCCCTAATGCTCCAGGAGAGGCCAGCAGTAACCCTCCCATGTCAAGGAGAGCACCAGGAGGCTTATTTCCGAATGAGCAGCCATTGCAGGGCCCTCAGAGCCAGGACCCCTTACAATGAGGAAGGAGAGTCTGTTCCTTCCGGGGCTACAGCATTTTGGAGGTGGTTTTTCAAGTCTTTTTTTTTTTTTATGAGATGGGGTCTCGCTATGCTGCCCAGGCTGGAATGCAGTGGCTATTCACAGGCACGATCCCACTACTGATCAGCATGGGAGTTTTGACCTGCTCCGTTTCGGACCTGGGCCGGTTCACTCCTCCTTAGGCAACCTGGTGGTCCCCCGCTCCCAGAATCAAGTCTTAACATCGTGCTATTGTGACATCATTGAAACCAAGTCAGGGTGAAGACATTTGAATTGAAATATTTATTTCCTTAAAAATGTAGCTTGGTTTTCCCTCTCTAGCTCTGAGAAGGAATGTTGGGAGGGGAGGGGATACGAAGGCAGAAGTGTGCTGACATTCGTGACGAATCCTATGGGGGCCGTCGCAAAGCACGGTGGGTCCAGGTCCACGTTATGAGACCTCGCACCCTCTCTTCCACTCAGACAGGTCTTTGCCCTCACAGTGTTTCTTCCAGCGTTGCCTGAGGAGGGGGGGAAGCAGGAACAACAGGAGGAAGCATGACAACCCAAGCAAGTATTCTTAGCGTCAAAACCCATAGACAAGTAACCAAAATCACCAGCCATGCCCAGGGTCGAGTTCCACCTGCATCTGAGATCCAAGAAGTCCGTCCTTTCGCCTTGCTAAGACTTTTCCCTTCCCAGTTTTCTGCTAATCATTATCAGCTTCAGTGACACGTAAACAACTTTTATAAAGATGGGTCATTTAACTAAATACCCACATCTCTGAAAATGTGGGATCCCCCCGTGCGGGGCCTGTGTAGCGACATTTACTAGAAACGCAGCAGTGGAGACGGCCGTGAGCACCAGCTGAGCAACGTCCCCTGCTCCGCTTGGGGACGCACTGTGCTGAGTTATCACGCAGCAGACATGGTGAGTTTTCTCTCACTGCTGGTTGGTCTCATTCCCCACAAGATGTTGCTGGTACCCTCACAATCTTTCCCAAGCCAGAGCGATGGCAAGCTTCCTTCCCTCTGGCATATGGACCCGCTGAACCCTGTCCAATTCACGCTGGAAAGTACCTTCTGTCCGCCCTTCTCCATGTGAACCCCCTCACGTGAAAATGAATTGCAAATCACACTCCCCAATCCCATCTCTTCTCATCCCTGCTACTGTCAGTACGAGTTCACTGCACACCCACACACTGATGGAAAAGAATGTAGACAAAGTCACGTTCACATCGTAGATCGCTCTGTGGAGGTGAGTTTCTCAGCGGCCACTGTGGCCGTGATGAACGGACACACTGCAGCTTTTGCGCTGCCAGCCAAGGTGCCCCAGGGAAAGACTCTTACCAGTAGTTCATCCCTTGCGTCTCTTTAACAATTTTCTTGGCACAAATAATCGCATCTGTGAGGTCGTCAGTGATCAAGGCTGTAAAAGAGAGGAGGTACAAGGGTTAGCATTGGAGGGTACCCCAAATTAGGTTTTCTTCACTTCTCTCACTGTTTTTGGAAGAGGAACGTTGGAAGGACTGTGACATGCTCCATGGAGCCACATTCTCATTTTGAGCTTCTTTGCAAACAAAAGAACTTTGTTTCAAGACCATCCTCGTTTTGGACTAGCTGACGTTGCAGAGGAATAGGCCAAGCAATGCTGAAGGGGTTTTGGAAATGTGTGTAGAGAAGGCACAGTGTGAGAATGTTTTTTATGTCCCAAAGGAATATGCACCTAAGACAGGATAGTACAGTGTTTTCTCTGTTTGCGTTAGTTTGACACATAAGATCTCTTTATAGGTAAATATTAAACTTTTGTTTATTGTCATTTTTCCAGTGCATGCCTTTTAAAGCCTTTTTATCCGAGCTGTTTTTCATATGCACAGATTTTTAAGTTTTAAGACAAATATGTCAGTCTTTGTCTTTATTATTTTTTCTACTACTTCAAACATGACACATCTTTTGATTGCAATGTATTGAGTCAGTGGTCCACCACATTTCTGGCACCAGGGACTGGTTTCACGGAAGACAATTTTTCCACGGAAGGGCAGGGCAGGCAGAGCTCAGGCGGTGATGCGAGCGATGGCCAGTGGCCGTAAGTACAGATGAAGCTTCCCTCGCTGGCTGGCCAGCTGCTCACCTCCTGCTGTGCATCTCCCCTCCCCCCTTTCCCCCTCTGTTTCCTAAGTTTCATAGAAGACAATTTTTCCACGGACAGCGTGGGGCAGGGCAGGGCAGCGGAGCACTGCTGCCCGATCCCTAACAGGGGGCTGGGGACGGCAGTATTAAGTGATATCAGCATTCTTTCCTGTTTGCCGGGAAGTGATCTCCTCAACACAAACATGACAGAAAAAGGCAAATAAATATAAAAAATCCAACATCACCGCCGTCACAAGTTAGGTCCTCCAGGAGCAGATGCTGAGTTGGGTTTGGGGTGCAAGATATTTATTAGAGATTCACACCTGTGAAAGAAATGGGGAGGAGGCAGGATTGGGTAGATGGAGATGTCCATTCGTGATGCAGGCCCAACAATTCGTCAGCCAACCCAGCCGCGAGCTGGGGAGTGACCGCTGCCCATCGGAGTGGCCAGGTGGGGCCCAAATGGCCAGGTCTGCATACCCCTACCTCACTCATCACTGGGTGTGGACCACCCCACAAGGGCACAACCTTAAGTCAGGCAGGTCTCTGCAGCTAAGGCAGACCCTGAGGAGGTGGCAGGGAGACTGTCCGCTCATCAGACAAATGCAGCTGGGGCAACACGTCTTCCCCCAGAGGGGGACCGGGGAGGTCTATCTCCATGACCGCCACACCACCCACCAGTCAAGGACAGGAAAACCCAAACCACTTGGTATCACTTCTATTTATCAATGAAGCAAAGATTTTTTAGAGGACTGGGTAATGCTCCATGTTGACCAGGGTGTGGTGAGATAGGTACTCTGAAGGACTCGCTGTGGGAGTGTAATGGGCCCAGCTTTTCAGGAAAGCCATGTAGCAGTGTGTGTCTAGAGCCTGAAAGACGTTCTTATCCTTTGACCTGGTCATTTCTCTCTGTGGATCCATCCTAAGGAAATGAGCATGACTCTAGACAAAGATTTATTTACAGACTGGTTTACCAAAGCTTTATTTATAAGAGTTAAAATGGAAAAAATCCAACTGCCTCATAATTAGGGATGTTCAAATTAATAATAATACCTTCATATAATGAAATAAGGAAACATTTAACTCATGTTTCCACAGGATGTTTAATAATATAAGGATGTGCTCCCAATGCAACGTTAGGTTCCCAGTGTTGTAAAAATATCCGTCGAGAGCTACGCTGTCCAATATGGTGGCCATTGGCCACATGTGGCTATTTAAATTTAAATTATATTTGTTGATGGAAGAACGGACTAAAATGGTGTTTATTATAGAATGGAATATTATTCAGCCATTAAAGGAAGGAGGTCCTGACATTTGTTACAACGTGGATGAGGACATCTTGCTAAGTGAAGGGAGTGAGACGCAGGAAGTCAAATACTGCCCGAGCTCACTTGCTGCGTGGGATCTAAAAATGTTGAACTCACAAAGCAGAGAACAGAATGGTGGTTGCAGGGGCTGGATGGTGGGTAAATGGGGAGATGTTGATCAAAAGGTACAAACTTTCAGATATATAAAGTAAATAACATCATACACAGACACACAGCAGCTATGCCAGGTGATGGATATGTTAATAAACTTGATTATAGTAATCACATCACAATGTGTGTGTATATCAAATCATGTTATATGCCTTAAATATGTGCAACTTTTATTTGTCAATTATATCTCAATAAAGCTGAAAAAAATTTAAATTAATTAACATTAAATACAATGAAAACTTCAGTTTCTTAGTTGCTCTAGCTACATTTCAGATGCTTTATAGCCACTCGTGGCTGGTGGTTCTCCTATTGGACAGCACAGGTGGAGAACATGTTCATCATTACAGAAAGTTCTGTTGAACAGTACTGGTTTAGAAAAAAAAGATAGTCATAAATTCACTAGTATTTTAAAAGGATTGGCTCTTAATTGTGGGGTCACCAATGTTCTTAAATCTTTGCTGTTTATTTTCTAAAATTTTTTACAATAGAAATGAATTATTAATATTTTTATTACCAGAAAAAATATCCAAAAGGAATAATGTTAGCCTAAAATTTTGCATTTCAATAGAGCATTGTAATACCCAACTACTTTGTTAACTCAGTTGAAAGGGGAATTTCTCCTTGAGCATGCTGTTTCCTTGAGTTGCTAATTTTGTTGCATTCTCAGTTTGGCTTAACTGGAAGACAAAGGTAGTGATACATTTCTTTTAAGCAAATGTATTCTAAATGTGGCTTAGTTTTTATCGAAAACAAAATTCTATTAACCAGGAGAAAAATTAACAAAAGATATCATCTATCACTGATAGCAATCGAAGCAATACGTGCAAATTCACTAGCATTTGCAGTGAAAAATAAAGCTATTAATATATCAGCTTATAAAAGCCTTTTGCCTTGTTTCTAGAGATATGAGTATTTGGAATATGACAGCTATTACTGTTAGCTAACACATCTTACTCGAGGTCAGGCACATGTTAAGTGTCTTCCTGCAAAATCTCCATTAGTCCTCAGAATAATCATTTCAATAGGTATCATTATTATTCCTTTATGTTGAGGTTACACACCCAGTAGATGAGCCTGTATTCCATCCTAGGGCTTAAATTCTGCTACCCTCTGCCTCCTCCTTCCAACAGAAGCCACTTAAGCAAAGATTCCTGCTTATGAAACACTATATGCTGATAAAGTTGATAATAAAGATAGAAATATTAATGTTTAAAATAATTATTTATCTATGAGGTCACCCAAACATAAGCGTTTGGTAACTGATACATGTTCCAATTAGGAGCACTTTATTTTGGGTGCATACGTGCTTATACGTGCTGAGACACTGTGGCTTGTGTTTGGAAGTGGTTGGGCACGTTTCCTGGGGGAAGTAAGGTCAGTGGCATCTTGAGGGGTGAGGAGGACACGGATTGTACACAGCGAGGAAGGAGCGGATCGCATTCTATGATTCCAGGGTTGGAGCACATCCCAGGCATGTACACAAAGAGCAAGTTTTGTATTTGGGGCAAGGCAGTTTGCTTGCCTGGAGATGCCAGTTAAGGGTTCCTGGGAGTATCAGGAGATGCAGGCCCAGGAAGTGGACACCGTGTGAAGTTGTTCGTCCGCCTCCGACTCTATTAGTGCATTTCGTTGTGCAATTAAGATGTTTTGAAAGTGCTCATTGGCCATGACTGAATTTGCTCAGGAAAATACGTTAAGGAAGGTGGGGGCTGGGAAATAACCAACCTCATGCAGCGCTGTTACAGGAAATAGCCACCGAGGGGCAGCAGAGAGGCAGAAATAAGTAAAAATAGCGCACGTTTTTAATGAGGATTCGTGCCAATAATTGTTTCTGCCCAATTTACTTTAAATAGACAAGTCTGTCCAGTCAAACATGAATGAGGAGAGTGTTGTGTTGAACAGCAAGGCATTATTCAACGTAATAGTGTATTCTTCCGCGTCTAACAAAACAGCGATGATCCACACAGAAAGAGCTACAGCCCTTCCTTCCAGTCATGCCGATTCTACATCAGAGTGTCTCTCTCGCCAGCATCCTCCTGCCTCTCTGCTAAAATATACCTACCAGCCACGAATGACATCCCTCTCCCCTCTCTAAAGTGACAAAGGTCATCTCAGACACCAGGCTGATGAGAAACAAGATGAATATAAGTGAACTAGGCTAGATAGAAGAGTCAGAAATCACCTTTTCCTTAAACGTGTCTCGTTTTAATGAAAGCTGTGCTGTTGGAGGAAAACAACGATTGCATTATATCAGGAATTTTGTATACTGCGTGCATGTATTTATATTGTGTGTATGTATGTATACAGTATGTGTATATGTGTGTGTATACATGCTTTATGTATGTGAATATTAAAAAAAAAATTTCTGTCCAAATAGTTTGGGGAAGGTAGGCAGGAATTTTAGGAATGCAATTTAGAATGGAAAGTGGGGAGTTTGTCTAGTTTCACAAGATGGGCTTGGAATGTGTGTATATCATACATAGTTGTAATGTCACGTGCCTTGTAGACATCCCCTAATGCTAACTTGCTTCCAGGTTCCCATGACAAATGTCCCTACTTCTGTGATACGAATGACATTGTTCATGTTGAAAGCCTCTGTGGCCTGAGGCTGAGAGAGGGATGATTAGGATATAAAATCTACATCCTGTTCTTCTATTTTAAAGCCTTCCATGAAAATCCATGCTCTTTATGATGAGAAAACAGATATGAGTGTCCCTTCACTGCTAACCATGAACCGTCCAACACTTTAATTTCCTAGAATCAAAGATTGTCTCGCAGATAGGCATTTGGCCCAGACTTCCTTAATTGGAACAAAACTGAACAATATTAAATTAGAAAACTGGATGTAAAGTCAAGCATGGCCATGATGAGGTAACAGATTTTTTCTGTCAACAACTAGAAAACTGGACAACACATATAAAAAAGTTATTTTCAGACACTGGACAACTGGTAGCGCAGGATCACAGCCCTTGATAGAAAACAAATGTGGTGAGCCGTAGAATTGCCATGACTGCCTGCCCAGAGGAACCTTCCAGACCAGGGAGGTAGAACCCCGGCAGGGCAGGAGACAGACTTCAGAGGCTGAAGCAGCTGGAATTCGTGGAGAAGAATACCTGAGAAGTAGGAGCTGCCCAGAGGAAGCGCACCTGAAATCTGCATAGGGGGTCCCCCGAGTCTTTGGCTCAAGGCTAACCTGGGAACGCAAAGGGTCAAACTGCACGAGACTAACAACTGCCAGGGAGGGGGCAGTTACGGAGCTCACGCAGGGCGGGGGGACATTTGATTTCTGAAGAGAAGAAGATCTGCCGAAGCCCTAGGACATTTCAAGGAGACACTGGATGAATCATGCTTTGGTAGCAGGGCTAACGTAGCTTTACTGTGAAGACGCTCTAGAACTTCCCTAACACAGTTCAAGGGCAAGCCTTAAAAGGGTTAAGCAGATCAGAATGAACTTAACTGCTCGGAAAAATGAAACTCAACATTCCTTGGAGGAACACAGCATGATCCAGACACTCACAAGGCTGCATACAGCATGTCCAGTAGCCAATAAAAATTATTCCATGTACAAAGAGGCATAAAATGTGACATATAGCCAACCAGAAGAAAGATCACTCAGTGGAAGGGACCCAGAGATGACAGAGTTGATTGAATGAGCAGACAAGAAATTTAAAACAGTGTTTACCAAAATGCTTATTTATATCAAGGACTTAAAGAAAAACACAAATAAAATGGAATAAAAGATTTAAAATTACCTAACACTGAATAAAAAATATGGTATCTGAAATGAAACGTCCAATTAATGAGTATAATAGATTAGGCACTTCAGAAAAAAGATAAAAAAAAGAAAAAAGATCAGAGGATTTGAAGATATAGCAATGGAAACTATTGAAAATAAAAAACAGGGAAAAAGGCTAAAAATATGAAGAACCTCAGTGACCTCTGAGATAACATCAATGATCTAACAGATGTCATTAGAATCATTGGAGGAGAAAAGAAAAAGTATTTGAAGAAGGAATGGCTAAAATTTTTCCAAATTTAATGAAAAGTATAAAGTCAGGGATCCAAAATGTTAATGAATACCAAGTAAGATAACCACAAATACCACACATGATCAAACTGCTGAAAATGAGTGATAAAGATAAAATCTTAAAAGCAGCTGGAGGAAAAAAGACACATTACCTGCAGGGAACAAAGATAAGAAAATCCCTGGTTCCTATCATAAAAAATGCAAGCTAGAAGACAATAGAGCATCTTAACAACTTGGGAGCAAAAAACTGTTGGCCTAGAATTTTACCTGTAGAGAAAATATCCTTCGAAAATCAAAATGAATGTTTGCTAGCAGATCACCACTCAAAAAACAAAGAAAAGAGAGAGAGTTAAAGGAAGTTCTTTAGGCTGAAAGAAAATGATATCACTTGACCGCCTGCTCAAATGAATCCACCAAAAGAATGAAGAATATTGGAAGTAGTAAATATGCAATAAATATAACAAAAGCTTTTTATTCATTTAAAAATGTATTTAAAAGGCAATTGTTTAAAGCAAAAATAATAAAAATGCATCTTGAAATATATAACATGCAGAAGTAAAGTGCATGACAGCATGTCACAACAGATGGGATGTGGAAAACCGAAGTATACTGTTATAAAACATATACATTATATATGAAGTGATGTGTTATTAATGTTTGAAGGTAGCATATGATAAGATAATGATGCCTGCTGGAAACCCTAGAGTAACTACTAAAAACAAAATGTTGGTATAGGTAACAAGCCAGTAAAAGAAAATGCTGAAAAATATTCAGTTAATTTAAAAGATGCAGGGGGAAAAAAAAAAAAAAAACGGAACCAAGAAGAGATGACACAAATAGAAAACAAAATAGCAAGATGGGATTTAAAGTTAGCCATATCAGTATCACATTAAATGTAAATGGTCTAACCAAGGTTCAGCACATGATAGCCCACAGGCCAACCTCCTGTTTTTGCAAATAAAGCTTTATTGGAACACAGCCAGGCCCGTTCATTTACACATTTTCTATGGCTTCTTTCACCTTGCATCATGGTTGAGCAGTTGCAATAAAAACCATGTGGCCTGCAAAGCCTAAAATACTTGCTATGTGGCCCTTTAGGAAAACATTAGACCTATGGTCTAATCACTCCAATTGAAAAGCGGTGATTGTCAGAATGGATCAAATGTAACACATAACAATTTGTTACCTATAAGAAATTCACTTTAAATATAAAGACGCAGATGGGTTAAAAGTAAAAGAATGGAAAGAAATATACCATTGCAAATACTCCCTGGAAGAAAGCTGGAGTGGTTTTATTGCTATCAGACAAGTAGATTTCGGGATAAGACATAGTGTCAGAGTTAAGGAGAAACACTGACTCTGGTAATAAAAGGTTCAATTGATCACGAAGACGTAACAATCCTCAGTGAGTGTGCACCTACTAATGGGGCATCTAGAACTGGCAGGGATGAAAGGAGAAATAGACAAAACCATAACGATAGTTAAAAGTTTTAGTGTGTCTTTTTCTCACTGTGTGATAGAACAAGTAAGAAAATCAGTAAGGACATGACAGTCATGTATGGAACATCCATCCACCAACTATAACACACACATTTTTCTTCAAATGCACATTTTCCATGAGACACATATGCTCTGCTATAAAACAAGGCTAAAGAAATTTTGAAGGTTTGGAACCATATAGACCATATTCTCTGACCACAGTGAGATGTAATTAGAAATCTATAGTAAAAGTTCATCCTGGGATTATCCCTCACGGTCATGCTGGGTGTCTTTGCCTGTCTCCCTTACTGAATCCTTTGTTTCCCGGAACTACGTCTTCCTCTTTCTTGGTTTCCTTTATCGTTTTGGTGGAGCACCTTTCCCCACAGTGCTGTGAGAAAGGATGCAGGGGGCCGCACCATGCATGTTCTCTTTGCCCCCACATGTCCACTCTCCATCCTTCTTGGCCACAGTTGGTGCACTGGGAGATGGACCCATATGGATGGCGTCAACAGGCCCTGTTGTCCTCTGACTTCTGGTGGGGTTTAAGAGAGTGAGCCCCAGCAGGATAGGAAGGGAGGAAGGACAGTGAAGTTTTTTTCCTGGCACGTCACTCAGCACAAGCCGTATCTTTTGAAGGGAGGTCACAGGTTCTACAAGGCGGCCCTCTCCCTGCCCACCCTATGTATTTGGGTGCTGGTCACAGCTCTTCCCGTTCCCCTTTGGGCCAGGGGCTGGTAATGACCTGCTGTTCCTAACTCCTCACTTTATTATCCCTTCATGGTTTTCCTATGATTTTATTACACCTTTGTTAGGTGGCCCCTTTATTAAAATTTTCCTCAAATTACCCACTCATACATTGCTGGTGGGACTGCAAACTAGTGCAACCTCTGTGGAAAGCAATATGGAGCTACCTTAAAGAGATACAAGTAGAACTACCATTTGACCCAGCAATCCCATTACTGGGCATCTACCCAAAAGAGCAAAAGTGACTCTATGAAAAAGACACCTGCACTCGAATGTTCATAGCAGCACAATTCACAATTGCAAAGATGTGGAAACAACCCAAGTGTCCATCAATACATGAGTGGATTAATAAACTGTGGTATATGTATACCATGGAGTCCTATTCAGCTCTAAGAAACAATGGTGATATAGCACCTCTTATATACTCCTGGAAAGCGCTGGAACACATTCTACTAAGAATGGAAAAACAAGCACCACATGTACTCACCATCAAACTGGTATTAGCTGATCAACATATAAGTGCACATATAAGAATAACATGTATTGGATGTTGGGCAGGGGGAGGGGAGGGGGGAGGAGGGGACGGGCACCTCCGGGGGAATGGACACACTTGAAGCTCGGACTTGGAGGGGAGGGAGGGTAAGGGCATCATACGTAACCTAATCATCTGTACCCCCATAACATGCTGAAATAAAAATTAAAAAAAAAAAATTACCCAGTTTTGCATTGGCTGTTTTCCAGCCAGGATTCTTTAGGAGGCAATAATTTTAACAACTTGCTCATCTAAAAATGTATTCATTCTGCACTCAAAACATACTGATCATTGGGCTAGTGTGGAACTATAGATTGGAAATAACCCGTCTGTTGGTTTAGGATTCAGATTTCTCTAATCGCTAAGTTAGTCACCACCTGCTTCCTGCTTTCCAGCGTCTAAATTATTTTTATTTTTGGTTCTGTTTCTTCTTTCATTTACCTTGTCTTTTTGGATTTATGCCTTTTTGTCTTATTTATTCTTAAATCCCTATACTATTAATGTAATAGGCTATCAAGACAGAGGCGAGAAGTGTTAGTTTCCTATTGCTGCCATAACAAACTGCTACAAATGTAGTGACTTAAAAACCACAAAATTTTCTTACAATTCTGTAGGTTGGAGAGTGACATGGAATTCACCCAGATAAAGTCAAGGTGCTGGCAAGTCTGTTTTTTCTGGAGGATGATCCATTTCCTTGCTTATTTGAGTTCTGGCAGAATTCATTTTCTTGTGGATGGAGGGCTGAGGTCTCTGTTGCTTACTGGCTGTGAGTGGAGGGCCACCCCCAGCTTCTGTGGGCCACTCACACCCTTTGACCCCTGGCCCTTACACCACCTTCAGGGCCAGCAGTGGTGGGTCAAGTCCCTCCCATGCTTTGAATCTCTCCTCTATCTTCTGTCATCGGATCTCTCTCTGATCATAGCTGAGCGAGATTCTCTGCTTTTGAGGGTCCACCCGCATCACCCAGGATAATCTCCCCTTCTCAAGCTCGGACCCTTCGTCACATCTGCAAAGTCCCTTTCCACGTAAGGTAACAGACTCACGGATTTCAGGGATTAGAGAGTGGGGGACCATCATTGGGCCCCCACGGGAGGTAAATGCACGTGTCTAATCACCATATTTAACTGAAAGCCTCCACTGGCAAGCTCTTAGGAAATGCTGGCGAGATTGACCGGTTCAGGGAGGGGTTCAAGTCATACCTGTAGAAAGGTGAAGATACTGAATGTTTTAGCCCAGGAGATAAGAAACTGGAGGTGAGAAATATTCATGAATCATTTGCAAAGAGTTCATACATTTCTATGTATAAAATAAACCAAATTTGTTTTGAATAAATCCAGAAGGAAAAACTAGGATTAATGGAAGATGGTTATAACAGGGTAGATTTGGTCCAACAAAAGAATGTTCTAAATTAAGGGCTGATTAACAATTGGGAGGTCCACCTTGGGGGTAGTGACCATTCTGTATTAATGTAAGGGTAGGAAAAATTTACTATGTTAATTAACATATTATTCAATCACTCATACAGTCAAATGTGTACACTGATTATCTTGTACCAGGGTTCCCCTTGTCTGCGGTTTTCACTTTCCACAATTTCAGTTATCCATGGTCAACCGCATTCAGTTATTTTTATTAATATAACATATTTAGAGAGAGAGAGAGACCATATTAACATAACTCTTATTACAGTACATTGTTATAATTGTTCTATTTTATCATTAGTTACTATTGTTAATTTCCCACTCTGCCTAATTTATAGATCAAACTTTATCATAGATATGCATGTATAGGGAAAACATAGTGTATATAGGGTTCAGTGCCACCGCGATTTCGGGCATCCACTGGGGGTCTCAGAACGTATGCCCCTCAGACTAGAGAGGACTACCGTATGTGGCAAAGAGAAATTAAAGCACAGTTTACTTCCTGCTCCCAAAGACTTTTCCAGAGAATATTTTATGACTCTCTGACCACACCCTCGTTCCTCATTCTCCGTCTATTCATGTAATAACTATTTGCTGAGCTCCCCCAAAGTCCAAGCACCATTCTAGACACTGAGGGTACATCAGCGAATGAGATGGACAAACCTCTCTGCCCTCAAGGGACCTCCTACATCCCAGAGGGACCAAATGAGACGTCGTGCCCTGAGCTCTGTCCTTGTGCCTGCTCAGTATCCTTGCATCCGACCCCTCTTCTCTGTGTCCCCAACCATGACCACCACTCAGGTCTTCCGTATCTTCCCTCAATGATCTCAGCTGCACCGAAATGTTCTCTTCTGTAATCTATTCCAGACCCCGTTTGTGGATTAATCTTGCGGAATCAATGTACAATTCTCTGACCCCTACTGGCTCCCTCCTGAAGGCAGAAATCAGAGCGAACCCCTTAGCCCGGCTGTCCAGGCAATGCTCATGTAGTGGGCAGCTGCTCCGACTGCGTTTCCTGTGATGCCTCAGCACATCCTCTTTGTTCCAGACACAACAGACACCTCACCGCGCCTTGTCCACACGCCACACCTTCCACACCTCTACGCGTTTGCTATTCCTCTTGCCTGCAATGACTCTTCTCTCTCTCTCC
This sequence comes from Propithecus coquereli, assembly GCF_000956105.1. Lineage (NCBI taxonomy): Eukaryota > Metazoa > Chordata > Mammalia > Primates > Indriidae > Propithecus > Propithecus coquereli. The sequence goes on from NW_012150285.1 coordinate 6,743,272, forward strand.
CCAAATCTTACCTATCTTCCAAGTCTCCGGTCAATATCACCGTGTCTACGGAACTTTCCATAGTTTTCTTAATACTATCACTTTCCTCTAAAGCCCACAGCGCTCAGTCCACACCTCTGTACAGTCATTTATTGAACTTCACATAAGCACATATTCTCTTTCCTTGCTGCTTAACGGCTTTGCAAAGCCGAATTCATATCTGATCTATTTTGTTACCTTCGATGCTGTGCACGTATTTACTTCTTGAATGACCAAAGTACGAGAAGACTTGGAAGTGAATTCTAGCTTAATTTCTACTGTTTGAGCAGTGGAAAGTGTGTTCACTGGTCTCGGTCTGCACAAAGAACGCACACTCATCCTCTGAGTGAATTGCTCAAGGAAAGCAGCCAGCAAGGCGCTTCCTCCTCACTGAAAGTATCCAGTGTCTCTCTATGTGGAAAGGCAGTAAGGCCATTTGTCCATCCCTGTTTTTGTGGAGGGTCTAATAAAAATGATCCTAGAAGGAATAAATCACCTTTTGACAAGTAGGTCACAGAAACTTAAGTGTCACCTTGGGGAACTATTGAATAATTCATTGGCCTGGAACAGACCTATGCAACGCTGAGCTCCAAGCTTTAGTGAAAGCAGAAAATGGGTGGATATCCCATCGTCACCTTTCTTGCCTTTGTTCCTGAGGATAACATTTTTGGCAAATCACAACGGTACCTGAGCAGGCAACATGACAGTGGTTCTTCTCTTGCAGCTTTTCATATCTGCACCACGTGAAACTGTTTATCTGAAAAATGCCGTAGTCGACACTCCCATCGTCCAGGGTCGTCTGCGCCGTGGTGTTGTAGCCGCTCTCGTAGTACGCCATGCAGATCCCTAGGGAGGGACAAAGCCACAAGGGCCAGGAAAAGCAATGTCTTATTTCCTCTAAGCCGGTTTTTAGGGGGGGTTTCCTCATCCACTGTCACCTAATTGCCTCCTCCCAACAAGCCTGGGGGTGGGGCAGGGCAGGTGGTGCACCCAGGGGCACACGGGGACAGCACTTGGGGGCTGCGGTGGCACACCTAAAGCTGCACACCTGGTCCGTGGCCGCGCCTAGTCTAGAACCAAAAGTCAGGTCCTCCCCGGCAATGCCAGCAGGGTGGCATCATTTCCCCTCCCCTCGCTGGCGCTGGTGTCTTAAGCGCAGGATTCCAGCACTGAGGGGACGAGGGGCAGGGGAGGAATGGGAGGAGGACAGTATGTGACTACCCAGCAGCCATCCCTGGGGGGCGGGGGGATATGGTCAGAGCATGGACAAGCTGGGAGCAAACAGAGAGAGCGTAACTGAGACCCTCAGCACCTCACAGGAAAGGTCAAAGGTAGCAGGAGTGCAGGAAGGAAAAAAACCTCACAGTTTCCAAGGCTAAAGCCCGCGTAATTGTCCAGGCCGGCCCTCGAAAATATTTTCGCCAGTTTGCAGCGCGTGTACACTTTGGACTCAGTGCTTGCGACCAGGCAGCCAATCAGGGCCAGGATGCCCGCAGCCTTCATCCCCGAAGCCTGTTGGGGACAGAACCTGTTGAAGATCAGGAGACCAGGTCAGACATTCTTGATTTAGCCTAGGATTTTGTCCATGGCCGACGGCGGCTATTGCTGCCACGGCCTTGCCCAGATGCTGCCCGTCACTTGCTGTCATTCTGAGCCAGCGTCAGGGGAAACAGAGGCAGTACAGACAGAGCACAGTACAGGCAAGGAGCAAGAGCGCGGGCTCCTTCCTCAGTGCTTCTGCACAGCGACTCTGAACTCAACGCTCTGCTCCTGGCGTCACGCAAGCAGAGAAATTAACCCTTCTTCACTGACGTCCAGGCGGAAACCACGGGGGCATTTCCGTGATTGCCATTTAACTCTGAATTGAGAAAACAGAATATAAAGGCTGAAGCATTTCCTATATAGTTGACCCTTGAACAGCGTGGCTTTGGACTGCACAGGTCCACGTGTGCACAGATTGTTGTCAGTAAAAGTTGCAGCGGGCTTGCCAGCCTCTCCTGCCCCCCCTTGCGTGTCCTTTCCCTCTTCTGCCTCTGCCACCCTGGAGACACCAAGACCCTCCCCCCCGCCCTCCTCCTCCTCAGCCCGCTCCACGTAAAGACGATGACAATGAAGACCTTTATGCTGATCCGTTTCCACTTAATAAACAGTGAATATTTTTTCTGCCTTATGATTTTCTTGCCAATGTTTTCTTTTCTCTAGCTTACTTTACTGTAAGAATACAGCATGTAATACATACAACATACAAATACATGCTAATCGACTATTTATATTATCAGTAGGGTTTCCTGTCAACAGTAGGCTACTAGTTAAGTTTTGGGGAGGCAAATTTATAGGCGGATTTTCAACCACACGGGGATCGTTGTGCCTACAAACTTGCATTGTTCAAGGGCCAACTGTATATGCAAAAACAGACACCCTATTTCAGGCAGAGATGACATACGTGTGGCCCCGTATGGACAACTTGAATATTTATTGTTGGGGATCCCCTGAAGGGACAAGATCAAGCATCTTATCTTTCTTTCATTCTCTTATCTGGATACATTTCCAAATGCGGAAGCATCGCTTCAAAAATGTCAGTCTTTCATCTTTTATTACAAATGCAATGTTTTTCTGGGCTCGCCACCGCTACTCTGGTGGAGTGTCCTAGAAGCCTGCATCTGACCGGAGAGCAGGAGGGGAGGAAAGCGTTGGGTGTGGGCGTAGAGGGTGAGAAAGAGACCTCCACTGAATTATTGATTAATAAAGTGGGGGCAGGACCAAGTCCTCCACCTCTTGTTGGCTACTGGTTTTCCACAGTCTCTTCCTCTCTTGAAATAATACGTCTTCCCCAAATATAACCTCCTTGCTGGGATGGGGCGAAGTGAGATTTCTGATAACTGCTTAGGATGCTGAACCTGATGTTCACACCTATTTTCGTCTGGTGTCATTTTCTGCACTTGCCTGGAAATTTTTCAAGTTATTAGTTCCTCTTCTTGGGACTAGATTTTCTCCCGTGGAAAGGGGAGGCTGAAAGTAGGACTGAGTATGGAGCAAGGACAAAGCACAAGGACAAAGCCCAAGTCACAACGTGGGCTTTAAAGTAACTGAGCAATAAGGTAATAACTGCGTTTCACTTGGGGCATGCAGATGACAACCTTATGAGTGGCAGGTCGGCCAGCGAGGGCTGCTTTTGTAAGTGAAGTTTTACTGAAACATAGCTACACCCATCTGATAATGTATTATCTGTGGCTGCTTTCCCACTACAACGGCAGAACTGAGTAGTTGTGTTAGAGACCGTGTAGACCACGAAGCCTAAGGTATCATCCTCTTTTCGGAACATGCCTGCCCCTGGTGTATAGACTGCGCTAGGCACCGAGAGGTAACCGAATGAAGCCTGAGATGCAGAGCTTCTAAGTAACGTTGGTTTCTATCCCATCTTAGCATCTTACTGATCTCAAGTCAAAACAAACCCCCACAGCAACGGTGACCCTAAGCATAATGTTTCAATCCTTCAAGTCAAGGGTGACCCTTGCTGGTTCTTTGGGACAGGTGGCTTCATCAGAGTCATGTAGGTCTTGCTGAAAAGGTAGATTCCTGGTGGCTTCCCCCAGAGGTTGATTCTCGGGTGACTATGTGGAAGGAACGGTACACTACTCACTCAGTCAGTGACTGGCAGCTCACAAGAGCTTCCCGCATCCCGCGAAGCCATGTCTGACCCTTCCAAGACACGAGTGAGCCCTTTCCTTGCTCAAGAACCTTCCTTTAGAGTCTTAGAGAAAGAAGAATTCTTAACTCCTTTGTTTCCAACTGCCTGGAGATACTAGAATTCTACTTCTTGGGACATAAAGCCATAACATCCTGCACTCCTGTGTTCTGAGACAGGTGATAACTACATTCTGGGCCTTCCTACCTCTCTTTTTTCTTCTTCCCCCGTCAATAACACTCCTTACTCCACAACTTGGGCAGGGCCTCCCACCCAAGCCAGAGCTCTTCTGTAAAACAGCAGTCTCCAAACGTTATCACACATCCCATCAGTTAAGTTAAGCATGTACCCCCAGTAGTTGTTTATTAAATTAGAAAACACACTCCTGTACTTCTGTACTAATATGTTATGCAAATTATAAACATACACAAATCCAAAATTTGAAAATGGATGAGACAGAGGTGAAATTAACATTAAACATTTTATTAACAATACATTCTTTGCTATAATTCAGTTGTTATAAATAAAATATTTTTAGTGAAATCAATATGGTTTTATTATTTTTGAAAACTTTGGTTTAGTATTTTCTGAATCAATAATGAAGGGCTGGTTTCAAGATCTATTAATTTCCATGTTCAGATTTAATGACACATTTGAAATTAATTCTCGCTGGGATGTGTAGTCTAAGTAGAAGTTTGTCGTTGGTTGCACATAACTATCATTTTATTAAATTCCATCTGCAAGTATGTGAAATTTTCATTGAAATCTATTTTTAAGTTTATTTATTGTTACATTGTGCAGATTTAACTGTGTAACTGCACTGTAATAACATAACTTATTTAGCCAATTCCATATTGATGCACATTTATATTATTTCATTCTTCTATTATAAATATATTATAATTAATAATCTTGTGCATATGTCATTTTCACCTTTATAAGCATATCTGTAGGAAAAATTCCTGGAAATGGAATTTTTAGGTCAAAAAGCGTAATTTTGAAATTTTTCTAGATAGGTTCAAATTGCCTTCCACGTGAGCTCATATTTGCAAAATGAGGCTCTTTTCCGACTGCCAGGCCACCACACTTCTCAAACTTTTCAGTATTTGCCAACGTGAGAGATGAAACCTGGTATCTCAGCACAGTTTCAATTTCTACTTCTCGTATTTCAAGCTGGTTGAACATCTCTTCTTATGTTTAGGAGCCATTTGTGGATCTTTTTCTGTGAACTGTTTATAATAAGAGAAAATTATAGGTTTATTCTTCAAACACCTTTTCAAAATGCTTTGAAATAGGAATTTTACTAATTAGTGAGAAAATAGGGATACATTGTTTTTTTCCCTTCAAAAATGCCTGTTCAGCAAGTTTTCAGGACACAAGGTAAATACATAAAAGCTATTCATATTCGTATATACTAACAATAGAAAATAGAATTTGAAATTTAAAAAACATCATTTATAATAGCACACAAAGATGAATGAAGTACTTTAATTTAAATCTAACAAAATGTGTGTAGGATCTATCTGTATTCTGACAACTATAAAACACATGAAAAATTAAAGAAGATCTAAATAAATGGAAATGATATACCATGTCCATGAATTTGAGATTCAACATTATTAAGATTTGATCTATCAATTCAATGGAATCACAGAAAGTTATTTTGAAAATATCAATAAGACGATCCTAAAACTAATGTGGAAAGGCAAAAAGACTAGAATAGCCAAAACTATTCAGAAAAAGAACAAAATTGAAGGACTCATACTACCTGATTTTAGGATTTAATATTAATATAAAGCTACAGTAATCAAGATAGAGTGATATAGGTGGAAAGGTAGATGCATAGACCAGTGGAATAGAATGGAGAACCCAGAGATAAACCCACAAAAATGTAGTCACCTGAATTTTTATGAAGATGCAAATTCAATTCAATGGAAAAATGATGGTCTTTTCAACAAATGGTTCTGGAAAAATGGCTGTCTATGTGCAAAACAACAAAAACAACAACTAAAATTTAAAAAGGCATATTGGAGGACACATACCTCATACCTTATATAAAAACTAATTTAAAATGGATCAAAGACCTAAATGTAAATATTAATAGTAAAACCATGAAACTTGTAGAAGTAAATGTAGAAAATCTGCAGCATTTGGGGTTTGGCAATGAAATTTTAGATACAACACCAAAAGCGTAATTCATAAAAGACAAAGATGATTAATTGGATTTGATCAAGATTAAAAACATTCTTGGGAGAAGTATTTACCAATCAGACATCTGATGAAAGCCTTGTATTCAGAATATATAAACAACTCTTAAAGCTCAACAATAAGCAAACAAAATAACCCAATTAAAAAATGGGCAACAAATCTAAGCAAACACTTCATCAAAGAAAATATACAAGTGGCAAATAAACATATGAAAAGATGGTCAACATTATTTGTCACTGGGGAAGTGTAAATTAAAACCACAATTAGACATCACTTCTCACCAATTAGAATTGTTAAACTCAATCAAACAGACAATGCCAAGTGAGGATGAAGCCACAGAACAGTAAGAACAGTCATTCATCACTGCTGGGAACAAAATGTACTGTCATTTTGGAAAACAGTTTGGCAGTTTCTTATGCACTTAAATATAGAATTATCATATAAACCAATAATCACACTCCTAGGTATTTATTCAAGTGAATCAAAAACTTATGTTCACACAAAAACAAGCTACCCAATGTTTATAGCATCTTTATTCAGAATTACTAAAAACTGGAGGCATCCAAGATGTCCTTCAACGTGGGAACATGTGCACACAAACTGTGGTACGGCCATACACAGGAATACCACTCAGCATCAAAAGGAGCAAGTTATTGGTTCCCATGGCAACATGGATGAATCTTAAAAACATTTTGCTAAGTGAAAGAAGCCAGACCCAAAAGACTATCTGTGATATAATTCTGCATATATGACATTATGGGAAAGACAAAACCATGGAGATAGAGAACAGATCAGTGCTTGTCAGTACAGATTAGAGGCGGAATTGACCACAAAGGGCCACACGACTTTCATTAGGTCAACTGTTCCCTGTGGTACCGGGGTAGTGGGCTCAGAACTTCGTGAATTTGTCAAAACCCACAGAATCATACATCACAAAGTGTGAATGTCAGTGTTTGCAAATTTTTAAAAAATCACCCAGGAAGTGGGGGGATCCCAGGACGGAATTCAGACCTAATTGCATCACAGGTGTGTGACAGGTGGGGGAAGGAGTTACTGATCTAAGTCACTTTGGAAAACAGTGTTTTGACTGGATATTTTAAGTCTAAAAACAGAAAGATCGGCATATAAACACTGTACTCTAGTTGGTAAATTTGCTTCTCGCAGGGGTCAAGGTTGGTAATTCTGAAACTGCTTTACATGTAAAACTAGGGTCAAACAAATGAGTGAATAAATTGTTGATATTGGGGCCAGATTTCACACTGTCAGAGAACGAAGTTACAAATGAGCCAGAGAGGAAGACGAGAACAACCCCTGTGGTGCCGGATTAGAGTCAGATAGAAAACAGGAATCTATGTAACATCTATCTTCACATCAACAGATTCAGATGCAGAAATAAGCAGAAATGTGTATATACATGGGATAGTATAGATACATCGATTTCTTAACTCTGTCTCCCAAGAGGACCTAGAAACTGGACACCCCATAGCAATGAGCATACTCAGCCCCCAGATCTGCCGCTAACACCATTCCATTTTCCAATAAAAAAAAGAGAAAACACGAATCCTTGAACATTGGCTGATTTTAGGGCTGGGTAGGGATAATGCGAGATGAGCCTGGAGCAACTTGTTACTACCAGAAAACAAGGAAGTACTGAGAGAGAGAGCGGAGGGAGTGTATACCAAAAGGACACAGGGACCACGTTGAAAGAACTCCCAGTGGCCCACACTGGGACATTTCGAACAACAAAATAAATAACTATAGCACTGGATTATAACTCAGAGAATAAAATAAATATGTATGAGTACATACTTATATAAATAAATGATTGAACAAATAAATATCTGAGGAGAGAAGCAAGTCATACTTACAGAAGAATTCTAAATCATCTATGTAGATAATCCCCCTCCCGGAAATGGAGCTTAATTCTCCTCCCTCCGAGTAAGGGCTGGACTCAGTTATTTGCTCCCTACAGATGGAGTGTGGAAAGGCGAAAAGGGTGACTTCATGGTGGAGACACCCAGTAGACGCCACGGTGGCCGAGTGCTGACGGCTAACCTCACCGCGATGAGCCCTGTTCGTCCCCCTGATAGGCTGGGATGAGAAGGGCAGGTCTCCTCTGTGGCTTTCCTCCCCCAGACCCATAACCCCAGTTGAATCACGAGAAAACATTAGTAAATCCCCAGTGAGGGTCACCCTACGAAATACCTGCCCAGGACTCCTCAAATACGCCGAAGTCATGAAAAGCAAGGCTGAGAACCTGTCACAGACAGAAGAGACTGAGGGACTACGATTTCAATTTCATCCGTTTTTCTAATATTATCTGTTTTCTGTCCCAGGATCCAGTGTGGTGCCCTGGATTGGATCCTGTTATAGAAAAAGGACAATATTAGAAAAGCTGATGAAATCCGAATAAAGCCTGTAGTCAATACGTTGCACTGATGTTCATTTCTCAGTTTTGACGCACGCGTGGTAAGAGGGAAAGAGTAGATGGGACTGTGCGATCTGTGTGACTTTTCCATGAATCTAAAATGAGCCCCAAATTAGTTAAAACTCCGCTAGGTAGCATGCTGCTGACAGCCACCTGTCACACCAAAAGCTGCGCAGATTTGAAAGACGTGATTATGGCAAACTAAGAGTGGTCAACTATCCTTTATACCTGACAGCCCTTATAACTGCCATGCCAATGAGAGGCCGGGACGCATGTGCCACAAGAGATTTTCAGAGTCGCTTTTCTTCTCATTGCAAAATAATTGTGGAGACTCTATTATGTGCAGGTCTCATTTTAATAAAATTAACCACATTAATTTAAGCCTACCAATACAGTCTGGTCCTACTTATTTCTCGTAGAAAATGGGACCACACCGGTAATGCCTTGTGTCCTCTACGCTGCCGTCTGTTGCAATAAACTGAAAGGAAGAAGCGGCTACACTATCCTCAATCCACTTTATCTGGGGGCCGTAGAAGGCAGGATGCAGACCCAAGAGCCGCACGGCACAGCTGTAAAGACTGAAGCCGCTGAGCTGACTTGAACACTCACCCACGTGGCGCAATCCCCCGCAGGGCTAAGCCCAAGGCAGAAGCACCAGACAAATCCCACGTGGACTTGGTCATCTTGAGGGTGATGATGGCAGCAGTGGCTTTAAATGTGTGCCGTGTTTTTATTATTATTGTGGTAATATACACATAACACAGAATTTCCTACTGAGCCACTTTCAAGTTTATCATCCAGAGTCATAAATACATTTCCAGCATTGTGCATCTGTCAGTACTCTCCAGTTTCAGAAGGTTTTCGTCTCATCTCCCCAACAGGAAGCCCTGTCCCCATTAAGCAACCCCTTCCCACTTCCCCCTCCCCAGCCCTGGTGAACGCGGGTCTGTGTTCCGTCTCCGTGGATTCACCTGTTGGGGATGCTGCCTGTAACTGGATCTGCAGCCATCCTATCTGTGCTTTTCAAAGTGTGGTCCTCACCCCTCATTTGGAAACCTCACCTGAAAATGTGTTAAAATAAAGCTTTGTTGACTTCAGTCTAGATCCGCTAAATCCGAATCGGGGGTGTGTGCAGGGAGGTAGGAACCTGAGTTTTGACGTGCTCCCCAAGTGATCGTAGTGCCCACCACAGTGTGAGAAAGTGGGCGACAGCCAACGCTTTCTCTGTCTTCCGTTAGCGTGGACACTGCGGGTGGCCCGTGTCCTTGGGCTCAGCTGGACAAAACAGTCACAATGGGGAATTAATCAGTGAGTTGACTCAATGTGTCACATTTTCCGAGAAAAATGTAATATTAATTGAGACATCTTCAAAACACAATGCCTTAAGCCACGTTCACAGTTTTCAAACTGTGTTTTTCAGAGACTAAAGATCTGTTTAAAAACAAAAAGACACTGCCTTAACCCAAATCAATGGTCTCCTAGTAATCAGCTTCCTAACACTGTTATAGACCAGTGGGGGAGCTATCATGCCATTTGAGTGACCGATACCTAAATCCGAGACTACTCTAGGGGACAGCAGGGACTGGGGCACATGCCCTAAGATTCAGGGGTGCCCACAAGTAAGGCATCTCTAAGTCAAGTGGGCTGGGTACGTTTGCTGGGGTGACTAATACACGACCACTAGGATTAACACAGCAAAGGAGTGTGTCCTGACACCCAAAGGTGGGTTTATAGGTTTTATAGGTCTGATTAAACCTCATTTCTCTGTCATAACCCTCGGCCCCCTCCACTACAGATAGATATTCTGTGATCACCTTCACTATTTTAAGCTTGTACAGTAGATGTTACAATTGTCACCTAAGCTTATTTCAAAAATACAAACACAGAAGAGGTACCAACTCTATATATCACAGCAAAAAATTAGTCTTTACCCTCTAGATATTTCTAAAAGTGACCCATACAAGTTGGGTTTCTCCATCGGTCATTTGAGACCCACAGAAATATCTTGATATCATATGCAATATTTTGTCCATGCGACATTCTTTCCTAGATTTCTGTAGTGTTCCGACTGTGAGTTTCATGGGTGGCGGCTGGCACTGGACTTGCGGCTCACAAAAGGACGTGCGCTTTGGCCAAGACTCTAGGTGTCCACCTAGGTGATGCTTCTGAAATAACATGAAGAAAGGATAAAGCAATTTTCTTTAAAAATTTTTGACTTGTAGTTTTGATTGTGTTTGTATATTTTTACAGTTTCCATTGCCATGTATAGGAAAGACACATTTTTTTGAGTAGAAGGATCTAGAAGGTTAAGAATGCAAGCTCTGGAATCAGATTTCCAGGATATGAACTTAAGCTCTGCCAACTGCTCATTGTTACTTTAACTTCTCTGTGTCCCCATTTGTCTTGTCTGTAAAATGGGATAATAACAGCGCCTTGTTCACTAGGGTAGTTAGGAAGACCAAATGGAAAAATGCATGAAAGCTCTTGCAACAGTGCCTGGCACAGGGAAGAGCCCGACATATATTGCCTATTACGGTCATTAGTAGACATCACTACTGTGACTATTGGTATTACCATGGTCACAAAAAAGAAGTCTTAGGCAAGAGCATTAGGCCGATTCGAGGTATTTTGAAAAAGAAATGTGAGGCCATTCCACATAATGATGCATTCATTCAATAAAGTCTACGGATGTTTTCTCGTAAGGGTAGAAATTCTTAGTCCAAGGCATGAAGTGATCTGAAAAACCTCCTGTCATTATATGCAAGTGGGGAATTCGTGTGCGTTTTTCCAGGACACACTCTACATTTCACCAAATTCTCAAAGAACCTGAGACTCCAAAATGTTAAGAATTGTTGCTTTGGAGCCTGCTAAGCTAAGGTTGGAGGAGTCTCCGGCGGGCTGTGTTCTGCCCAGGCTGCAGGTAGGTGAACGGAGATGACACGGATCCTTCACGCGTCTTTCATGCCACACTCGTCTCGTACTGGGTCCTTCTTATTGTTTCTATTCCTTGACAGTTTTGACATTTGCCAAATGCGTGGGTGTTCTCCAGGGTCCCAGACACTCCAAAATACTTTAGGCAGAGTTAGGACAGTAAGATAGCATTCATTACTCCAGGAAACGCAAATTCACCAGCCTTTGTGGTACCCGGGGAATTTCCACAGTTATTGGTGCTCTAACCAATCTGTATGTGAGTGTGAGTGTGAGTGTGTGTGTGAGTGTGAGTGTGTGTGAGTGTGTGTGAGTGTGAGTGTGTATGTGTGTGAGTGAGTGTGTGTATGTGTGTGTGAGTGTGTGTGAGTGTGAGTGTATGCGTGTGTGTATGTGAGTGTGTGAGTGCGAGTGTGAATGTGAGTTTGAGTGTGTGTGTGAGTGTGTGAGTGTGAGTGTGTATGTGTGTGTGTATGCGAGTGTGTGTGTATGTGTGTGAGTGTGTATGGAGTGTGTGTATGTGTGTATGTGAGTGTATGTGAGTGTGAGTGTGTGAGTGTGTGTGTATGTGTGTGAGTGAGTGTGTATGCGAGTGTGTGTGTGTGAGTGTGTGAGTGTGAGTTTGAGTGTGTGTGAGTGTGTATGTGAGTGTGTGTGAGTTTGAGTGTGTGTGAGTGTGTATGTGAGTGTGTGTGAGTGTGAGTGTGTGTGAGTTTGAGTGTGTGTGAGTGTGTATGAGTGTGTGTGAGTGTGTATGTGAGTGTGTGAGTGTGAGTGTGTGCACATTCAGTCTTGCCCGTTGCATCTGTGCTATTTCCCCCACAGATGCCCACCATCGTCAGACCTCTTTTCTTTGCCAACCTCTTTACGAACCTTGCCCATTTTATTCTCTTATGTCAGCATGTCATGTTATAGCCATTTCCAATTTTTTTTTTTTAGTCCAAGATAAATGCAGAAAGAACTTGCACTGTGGCTGAACTCTCTGTAACTTCTCGAAAGGAAAATGTCTGTGTGGCATGACTTTTTCCATCATTTAATCCAACTGTGCACTCCCAGAATAAGGAAAATCAGAAACCTAGCAGTCTCACAACTGCTGGCTCCTGTGGATGGCAAAACGGTTGTTACGTTCAGCCGATGATGGGGACAGGAGGTGCAACCAAACTAGCAGTGGGCTAGTTCCATCCCTGCTGGAACCCTTACTATGTTGCCATTACCAAGTGGGAAAGAAGTTTCACGAGAATAATTCCAAGGATCTTAATCCTTGCTGTCATGTATTTATTGTATCTGAGGTTTACAGTAATTTGTAAGCATGTGTTTAAAATTCCAGTGAACGTTTATCTCCATGCTCAATGCTGGCAGGCTCCAACGGTGAGGACGGAATTGTCTGGTGACCTTTTGGATGTATAACTTAGAATCAGGAGAAGAAATCACAGTAACGAATCTGGATTCTTGAAGTTTATAAATTAAAGACAACTATTTATAAACAAATAATAAAACCAATAAAAATGAGTTTTCCTTTTTTTTTAACCAGAGAAAATCTCCCAACATACTGTAGTCCATTACCTTCTTTTCCAGATTTGAAAGCTGAGGCCCAGAGTTATCTCATTGAATTTTAACTTGGAGTACAAAATTTAGACCCAAAGTGAGCATTCAGTAAGTGCTTGTTGAGTGAATATCTGTGATTAAGTGACTTGCTCTAAGAAAGAGGCTCCTGGTGTTTGGCACCTGGTCAAAGATTAATAAATGCTGAGTTAATAGGATATGCCTGGGGGAGTCCGTCCACAAACGAACGATGATAAACGACCACTGAACCCACACGTGCAGCTCTCCGCAGACCAGCGCCCGTCACTGCAAGATGAAAACCCAAGTCATCGTGTTCTTGTGTGAATACGGCAGTCCTCTAGTGCGATTCTAAACAAAAACAGCCAATCGTTGCAGCTGCCCAACACTCTGCCTGCAAATTACAGCTCATCCTTGAACAGCCTGGCAGTTAGGCGAGTCAACCCCTGCCCAGCTGAGAATCTACCCATCACTTTTGACTCCCCCCAAACTTAACCACTGGAGGCCTTACCAATCACATAAGCAGTCGATGAACATGAGCACATACCATGTATGTTATATGTATACTGTACTGCATTCTTACAATAAAGTAAGCTACAGAAAAGGAAATATCAGCAGGAAAATCATAAGGAAGAGAAAATACATTTCCTATTCACGAAGTGGAAGTGGATCATCTCGAAGGTCTTCATCCTCATCATCTTCACACCGAGTGGGCTGAGCAGGAGGAGGAAGAGGAAGGGTGGGTCTTGCTGTCTCAGGGGTGGCAGAGGCGGGAAAGGTGGATGGGGAGGCAAGAGAGGCAGGCACACTCGGTGTGACTTTTATTGTAAAACATCCAAGCATAAGCGGACCTGCACAGCTCGACCCTGTGTCGCTCAAGGGTCCCCTATAACAGGAACTGTGCTTCTGCTCACAGGGGCCGATCTGGGGCAAGGATGTTCCGTCCCCCTTAGAAGTTGTCACTTTTCTCACAATCTCTGGGAAAAAAACTTCTCCATGTACTTTAGTCCAAGTCCCTTGCCCCTCCCAAAGCCCTGAATGCTCAGAGAATTGGCCCCAATTTCCCTCCGTTCAGGAGCATGATCACTGGCCCACTTTTATAAGGCACAACTACCTCGCCAGCTCCTCACCGTATAGCTATATGTGTCCGTACACGTGCATGGCATGGGATTTTACACTTTGCCTTACACATCTTACCATTTTTGATAAAAGATAACGCTAGTTGCAAATCTGGGTTTTCAAGGCAGAGTTGGTGCCACTAATGAGGTTGCGTGAGAAAAGTCAAGAATCCAAGCTGGAATGGAAATTCCGCCTGCGAACCCAGATGTGGCAGCAGTATTTGATATTGACTCAAGCGAGCATTCCACAAATGTTAAGAACCGCGGGCACTCCCAGGGGGTTATTATTGCTAATTTCATTTGGGGCTTTGGGGGAAAATCCTTTCGATTTTTCCTTTGACTGGTAACTTGGCTGGCGGAGTATTTGAGCCTCTTGTCTCTGTGTTTTGCACAATCCATGCATTTTCCTGGCCATGAATATCTTCACTACCCAGTGGGAAAAGGCAGGCAAAAAAGGAGGCAATTTGGCCCATTTTATTCTATAAGGCAGCTCTTGTGAAAGCTTCCAAGGGAAAAGATACTAAAATGATTTGCAAAAATGAAGTTTGGGGTTTCTGTGGATTTCAACCAGTTATGGTACCTTTCCTGTGCCCTGCTAGAAAGGCTAATCAAATTTAATTTGGTTTTCGGTGTCGAGAGACTAGAAATTAGCTTTGAGATTATTATGGGCTCTTTTTAGAGATACTTACTTGAGCTGAGGGTGAATGTTTTCGAGACGCCTTTTTAACTAATTACACATAAAAGAGGAAAATGTGCTTTTGTCTACTAAAAAATTAGTACAACTTGATTTTCTTCCCTTTAAAAAATACTGTGACATTTCTGCAAAACAATAATTCTCACTTTTAATGGGTTTAGATGACTCGAGTTTGTCTTTTCCCCCTTTAATTGCTTGGAAATATACATGTCTGTGATTATGCACATGCATGTTCAGTATGAAGGCTGGGAATATTTGGAAGCACAGAATTTTGCAGTATTTGGAAAGCTTGGGCCTTTTAAAATGTAAGAAATGTTTTGAAATGCTGAATTTACTTGGCTTAGAAAATCCAAAGACTGAATTTGTATTTAGGCATCACCTCGCCTGCCTTCTGCAGCCCAGCCTCCCGGGCAGGAGCCAGCCGATGGGTGTGAGTCTGCGGGCAAGGGAGGCTGGCTCCAGGCTGTTTCCATAACCTCAGGGCAAGGTGAGGAAGCGAGCAGGGCCTCCATCTGCCACAGAATGTGAAATGGAAAATCTATGCTGGCTTCACCCCTGCCCCTTAGGAAAATATGCAGAGAGCTCAGAGACTCATTGCCCTGAGGGAATATTCCTTGCCTTGGAGACAAAGTCCAAGTGGTGACTTTATTTCTAAATGCATAAAATAAATTCACGAAGTCATAGGCAAAAAAGATGATTTGCATATAAATCTTTTTTTTTTTTTTTTTTGAGACAGAGTCTTGCTCTGTTGCCCCACTGCCGTGCAATGGGGTCATCACAGCTCCATAATTCTGCAGTCCGCAAGCCCCAGGCCATGGGCCGATACCAGTCTGTGGCCTGTTAGGAATCGCTCTGCGCATGACCGCCTGAGATCCGCCTTCCCCGAGTCTGTGGAAAAATTGTCTCCCATGAAACTCAGGAACGCGGCTGCACAGCAGGAGGTGAGTGGTTGTTGAGCGAGCAAAGCTTCATCTGTATTTACAGCCGCTCCCCATCGCTTGCATCACCGCCTGAGGTGCGCCTCTCCCCCCGTCCCCATCCATGTAAAAATTGTCTTCCGTGAAACTGGTCCCTGGTACCAAAACGGTTGGGGGCCGCTGTCACAACTCACTGCAATCTCAAACTCCTGGGCTCAAGCGATCCTCCTGCCTTAGCCTCCCGAGTAGCTGGGACTACAGGCATGTGCCACCATGCTCCGCTAATTTTTTCTATATATTTTTAGTTGTCCAGCTAATTTCTTTCTATTTTTCTTTTAGTAGAGACGGGTCTCGCTCTTGCTCAGGCTGGTTTCGAACTCCTGAGCTCAAACGATCCACCTGCCTCAGCCTCCCAGAATGCTAGGATTACAGGCGTGAGCCACGGTGCCCAACGATTTGCATATAAATCGTGTATTCATCTTCTTTGCGTGTGTCATAGGCCCAAGCATGGTACTTTGCATACCACAGATGTTCAGTAAATCCTTTTTGACTTGCATTATTAAGGATTTGGAATATTGTAAAATATCATGGTTTTCAAACACCACTACAAATCCCCCAGAGTATGAATTTGAAGTGATTCTCTAACATACAGATTCCTACTTTGGGGGACATGTACGTTAATGTGTTTTGGTTTCATTTAGGTCCAAGCACTATGTGGCGTGTGCTCTATATACCACGGTATTGGATTTACAACTCAATTCCCTGCTTGGAGACAAAAAGACAAATGACTTGGTGTCTGGAATGGTACTGAGAGTCAATGCGGAATATATTTTTATTTTATTTTGTACCAGCTTTTGTATTTGTGGGAGAAAAAATGCCATTAGCTTTCTTTTATGACTGCCAGCAGGGCATCTTGGAGAGAACAGTATCTGAAGACTTTTAGGACTGGGTATTTAAGAGCTTTTTCAGAACTAAATGCTTCCTTTCCCTCATAAAATGCTATCTACATCAATCTCTGTTTATTTTTCTCCTGCCTTTTAATTTGCTTAATGGACTTCAGCTGAAGACTTTGAGGAAAGTCGAGTCTAATAAACCCCTAAGGACTTAGCCTTGGTATTTCAGCACTTTTTGGATTATTTTGTCTGACTTTCATCTTTGCTGCTGCACAAACAATGCTTACAGAGCGCCCTGGACCCGCCTGTAGCTTTGGGGCCTGGGAGGCGATAATCGGGACAAGTCTGTGTCCCGTCTCCTCTTGGTAAGTGGAAAAATGTGGTTTCTCAGGGGATCGGGACACTGAGTTGAGAGAGGGAAGATTAGCCGATGATGGCCAGGCTGGGGTGCGAAGAAGCTGATGTTCTAGAGCTTCATACTCAGATCCCTTCGTCAGTAACGACGGGCTAACCTGTTAACTACCCGATCGTCGGCTTGGAAACCAGACCTACCGAGTCCACACTGCTGGATGGTGCTCGGGAATCCACACTTCATCACACGCTTCAGAGCATCCGCTAGACACTGGAGAGTCACTGACTAATAGGGAGCTTTGAGACCCACGAATTTTAAAAATTCTTTTATTTTCCAACTTTCTTTAGTTGTGTTAACAGTGACTCTTACAAGCAGCATACTTTAGTAGGCGAATGTAACCGATTTACATTTATTGTGTTCATTGGCACATGAGCTTCTTCCTATCACCTTTCCTCGACTATTTTTTTAACTTGTTTTTTTCTACTTTCTTGACATCAATTGAATTGCTAAAACTTTTTGAAGTTTTGGTATTTCTTATTTTGAATCTGCTTTTTTCCCCTTATTCTGGTTTGAATATTATAACTTGTAGTCCTTCACTTTTCGGTAAAATTGGGTATTAAAGTATATATTTCATTTTACATTTTCCTATGATATCTAATGTTATCCAGGGCCCCTGTCTTTCTCCTAAACAACACAGGCTCAGTTCGTAGGTTAGCATGTTTACCCACTTTTCATCTAATCTCCCTGTCTTCATGTCATTGCTGTCTGGGATTTCAAGTCTATTTCCTTAAAGACAAAATATAATCAATACTTTAACATTTTACTCTCAGTAGTTAGCCATGTCAACATATTTTACCAGTCTCTTTCTTGCTAAAGTATATATTCCTTAAAAATTCAGGGAAGGTGTGTGGGTAATTAACTTTGTAAGTTTAATGTGTTAGAAAATGACTCTCTTGGGCTGTCAGTTTGAATGGTTTCCTCCTGGTACAGACTGAGTTATTTTCTCCAATGCTTTGAGGCTATTCCTCTGCTGTTTTCTGGGATCTGTTGCTGGTGAGATGTTCATGTTGTGTGGCAGACGGATTTCAAGGTGGGCTCCATGATCTCACCTCCTAGTGGTCACGCTCTTAAATAATTGCCTCCCTTTGAGTGTGGGTTGGACCCGTGACTCGCTGCTACCCAGTAGAGTCTGGAAAGGGTGATCAGATGTCACTCTTGTGACCATGTTATGCTGTGTGAGTCTGCCTGCTTTCACACTGGCCCGGAGTCTTGCTCTCCTTGCTGCTTTG
Source organism: Propithecus coquereli (assembly GCF_000956105.1). Taxonomy (NCBI): domain Eukaryota; kingdom Metazoa; phylum Chordata; class Mammalia; order Primates; family Indriidae; genus Propithecus; species Propithecus coquereli. Next base: position 6,761,362 of record NW_012150285.1, read on the forward strand.
AAGAAGCAAATAGCACGAGCCCTACAATGGCAAGGAAATGTGTTCCACCAACAACCCGTTTGGGCTTGGAAGTAGCAGATTCTTCCCCAGTTGATCTTTCAGATGAGAACCCAGCCCGGGCTGACACCTCAATGGCAGCCTTGCAGAGAACCCAGCTAGGCCACGTCCAAACTCCTGACTCATAGGAACTGTGAGATAAGAAATGTGTGTTGTTTTAAGTCACTAAGTTTGTGGCAACTTTGTATATCACATAGAAAACCAATACATCACTCCTATGGTTACTTGTGTGTAGGTAACGTCATTTCTTCCTTTTAACTTCTAAAGATTCTCTTTTTCCTGCATGTTCTACAATTTCACTACAGAATGTCTAGGTGTGGTTTTATTTATTTTTTTTATCCTGTCCACATTTGGCAGCACTGCATATACGAGGACTCGTTCTTTACGCTATAATTCATAAAAACGCTAAGCCACCAGCATTTCACCACTCTGCACGCTCTTTACGTTTGGAGCTGCAGTCGAGTCTGCGGGGAGGGTCTCCATCTGCTCTCCACGTCGCCTGGTTTCTCCTCCACAGCGCACATTTCTTTGCCTGTTTCATTCTGGATCACACCGTGCAGCACAGCTCTTTAATTCTGTGGTAACGACAGATCTAGTATTTATTCTCCCTTCTATTTATTAATAGTTTTAGATTTTGGTTGCTATATTTTTGTTTTAGTTATAGTGCTTGCTTCTGTTACACAATCCTATTCTGTGTTCATGCTTGTTTGCTTGTTTCATAATGTCTTGTTCTCGCTTTAGTTTTCCAGCTCACCTTGAGAAGGACATGTATGTGTGCGTGTGCATGTGTATATTTGCATGTATGCATGCTTGTTTTCTCTTGCTTTTCTCATGTTAATACCTCTATGTGGATATTTTACTGTTGCCTCCACCCCACCAGGGTCCCCGGTTCAGAACCAGTTCATCCGCTGGTGTGTCCTGTGGGGCAGTCGAAGCTCCCATTCCTGAGCCAGCAAGGGCTTGCCCGGCTGCAAACTGCACGGCTGCCTCTCCTTCTCTTGCCACGTCGGGCAGCAGCTCCTCGTGGTGTGACAGCCCTGCACGAAAGTCCCATCGAACAGGGGAGGCCACCCGAGACCCTGGTTTCATGCGTGTTTCAATCTTGAAGCCCAGGAGGAAGGCTTCTGTTCCCACTTACTGCTGTGCTTTCTGTTCTGTTCATGGCCCGTGGAGTCATTCATCTTGATTTTTTCTGCATGATTATGATTTTAAAATTAATTCAATTGAACCTGTTAACACTATGTGTTTGGAATTCACACAGGGGATTAACATGTGAAATCACAGCACACCCTTTATTGGAGATTCCAGGAATCACTATCTTTCATGTTTAGTTAGGGTGTAATTATTTTCATACCAATCACGTGCATCGCTGAATCAGTGACTGTCTTAGTTCATTTGAGCTGCTATAACAAAATAAACTGGGTAGTGTTTATTTTGGTGCCAAGATCAAGGCACTAGCAGACTCAGTGTCTGGTAAGGACCTGCTCTCAGGTTCATGGATGGCACCTTCTGGCTGTGTCACACATGGTGGAAGGGAGGAGGGGGCTCCCTGGGGTCTCTTTTATAAGGGCACTAATTCCATTCATGAGGGCTCCACCCTCATGACCTAATCACCCCACAATGGCCCCACGTCCTGATATCATAACATTGACCAAACTGACCGAACTCTCCTTTGCTATTATTTTGAGCCCATGAAGGACACTTGTAGGTTTACCTTGTTATGTTATAGGCACTCCTCACCAAGTTACGGGTGATCATCTGAGTTTATCAACTATGTTAAAAAGTAGATATGATATTCAATTACATTTGGCATTAAAAAAATATGCCTTCAGAGGAAGTCAGTTTCAAAGTAGCACATGCTGTCACTGAATGTGTTTCTGAAACAGATGTCACAGAAGCATTTCGAGCTGTGAAAGCGTTGTAGGATAGGAGTAAGTGCGTGAGACAGGGCGAGAGGCGGGTGGGAACGTAACTCTGGGGCCACGACTGCCTGGATTTGAACCTCAGCTTCTTCCCTTACTTCTTGCACAATCTCTTGGACTCTCTGTGCCTCAGTTTCCTCATCTGTAAGATGGGGAAAATAATAGAACCTCCTTTACAAGGTTGTTGTGAGCATTGAATGAGTCAGTCTCTGTGACGTGCCATAGTGCTTTCTGGCACGCAGCGATTGCTCCGCGAAGGCCAGCGATTGTTACTAGATCTGCAAAGTCCACTGAACTGGCAGTTTTGAAGAAGACGAGAGACATTTGATGTGTAGGAGCTGGTGTACCCCTTAAAAAGGATCAGACTCTTTGTCATGGTTCATTTTGTGTATCCACTTGACTGGCCCCTGAGGCATCTAGACGTTCGTTCAAACATTTTCCTGGTATGTATGAGAGGGCGTTTCTGGATGAGATCGCACTTGAATTGGCAGACTGAGTGAAGCAGAGTGTCCTCCCTGCTGTCGCCCGGTCAGTAGAAGATCTAAACAGACCAAAGAGACCGTGAGAAGGGATGCCTCCCGCCTGGCCGCCTCGATCCAAGGCCTTTTCCTGCCTTTAGACTCAAATGGGAACATCAGCTTTGTGTGGCGCATGGACTGGAACTTGCACCATCGGTTCTCCTGGTTCTCAGGGCTTTAGGCTCAGAACAGAACCATCCACTGCCCTGGGTCTCCAGCTTGCGTCTGCAGGTCTCAGGACTTGTCAGCCTCCATGACCGCGTAGCCGGCTTGTTATAGGAATTTTCTCTCTCTCTCTCTCTTTCTATATATATATATACACATCCTGTTGGTTCTGTTTCTCTGGAGAAGCCTGGTTGCTACACTCTCTCACTCCTCGTTGGGCTTTGCACGTATGTAGGTGCGTGGCAAGGTCGTGACCTGTGCCATCATCAGTCTTGGCTTTTGACCACACCCGTGTTCAAAGATACTAACGTCAGAATCTCTAGGCCAGATGAAATCCTCTCGCAGACGTGCAGTCCAGCACGATGACCAAGGGTGCATTTTGCTTGTGTTATAGTCTCTTCCGTCATCATAATTCCGGACTTTAAATATGAAGCAGTGCTGGTCTGAGCCCTTGGGAAGCCTGTGAGTTTTCTTGCTAAGTCTGTTTCACACTCTGTTCTCGTTTCCTAAATTCTTTTATCTCAGTTTCTGGACACAACAGGTCAGGACCCTTGATCCTGCCATACATTTATAAAATCCTAAAACTCAACCTTGGCTTTGAGGACTTCAAGGCATAAAAGATGCTCAGAGACGGCCTCCACCCAAGGCAATGAGGCGCAGCCTGGGTGCTGGGTCCCCAGGAAACCGCTGGAGTCAGCAAGCCCTTCCTCTGCTGTCATTCAATTCCACACTGTTTGTTCCTTCACAAAGAACACGTCAGTTTCCAACTGACTCTTTCACTTTTATTTTACTTTACGTCGATGATTCTTAGCCTTTTCGGACCTGTCTCTGGACCTGATGAAAACCACGGCCATGGCGCCATGTGTATTCACACACAGACACGCAGACACTCCCAGGGAGTCCCCCCAGAGCCTTCTGTGGGCCTGCCCTGAGAACCCCCACATCAGGTGGTTGTCAAAACACCCCTAACTGGGCAAATCCTGGTTCACTTCTGCATTTCCAAGGAAGTTGAAATTATTCTCCTGCCATATGCTCGGCTGTCCTAATGGATTATAAGTAAGATGCTGAGGTGCCTGTTTCAGCCCGTGGAAAATGTTCTCTTGGCAAATTAAACACCAACTGAAGAAGGCCAGAAGTAGATTTCATGAAAACAAAAATGCATTTGTCATCTCATCTCTGCAGGAACTATTTCACCAACTGGACGATAAATGTGCTGAACTGAAAACATGCCTTCCTCACGGATTCTATCATTCCAGAAAGAACCCAGACTCCCCTACTTCCTACTGCAGCGACCCCATCAAAAACACGCGAGGGGCTTGGTCCTGTGCCATTTCCTTCTTCTCCTTCGGGTGGCATAATTTGTCTCGTTAACGCTGGAGGTTCTCATGTCAATATTTTCTTTGAAATGGGTAGATTTTGACATATTGCCAGGAATATTGTTTTGTTAAAGTCATTTTATCTCAGATATTTTTTTTCAAAATGTTTTATAGCAATAAACATTTCTAGAAGCATTTATTGTTTTGAAGTACGGTTTGAACGAGGAGCTGATGGATGGACATAGTTAATTTCCATTACTCTTTCATGCTGTCGAGTGGAGGCCGAGAGAACCAGCCTCCGTATTTGTGATAAATGCTGGGATCATAGTTGTCCTCCCAGGCCAAATGTCCCCACGTCTGGAGATAAACAGTCATGATTTGTATAAGACTCTCAAAGGCAATGTCCTTATCTGGGCACCAGGTAGAGTTATCTGGTAGACAGCTTTCTGGCTCTCTCACCACCCTCCTCTTCCTCTAGTGGGATCCTTATTCTGTCCCATCCGCTTGGAAGTATTCGGCGTCCTAATGATGCTCTGGCAGCCCCAGGCATCCTGTCCGGGCTCACAGGTGTTAGCAGAGCCAGGTTCTTTGAATCTTTGCCTTTGCTACAGAGTATTAACACTTGATGGCTCTCTGTCCTTTCCTCCAAGCCTGTCCTCTGTTCTTTGTGCTCAAGTTTAATAATGGTTCATTGAACGTGGTCCCTCTCAAATCAACTATCTGCATTTTCAAAGGAGTCTTCTATGATTTAACCTCATAGGGAAGACGAGCATTGTGAATTACAGACCCCACACTGGGGCAGTGCGGAACAGATTTAGATCACAAAAGATCTCACGCTGCTTTCCATATAGAAAGAAAAAAAAATATGCCACCGGTAGAGCTGTTGGTGACATTTCTTAAAGACCCAGCCTCTAAACCAAATTTTTCCTAGTCTTGATTGTAAGTCAGCCAAACTATTCTTTTCAGCTCACCTGAAAAGCAAGTTGGGTGCATGTAGCATTTGGTGGCAGTGGGTACAGCAAGTGCAGCGAGTCCTGCCTTTAAGCATGAAGATGCTCTGGGCACAGAGGACCTGTCCTAGACTGACAGACAAATGGTGTCAACTCTCGGTGCCACAGGGTAACACCTGCTGTTTCTGCAACAAAAGTAGAATTTTTATGTCCGGCCAGGTCTAAGCTGACAAATGTGCTGGCCGGAGATTTGTGGGGAGTGTGGGGTAAGAAAGACGGCCAGTGCGGGAAGTTTCCAGCTATTGCTAATACATACCCTCTCTTGATGTAACTCCTGTGCCAGCTTTCTGTGAAGACTGACTAACAAGCAAGCCCTGTTAAAAAATGGTCTTTAACCTTTTTTTAAGAAAAAAAGGGACATGTCTATGGAATCATCATTTTGATGTAATCAAAGATACTATGACTGTGTAGATCCTATAGAAAGTTCTAGAAAAATTCTAGAAAGTTCTGTTAAAATTCAAGAGGCTTTGTAAGGCATTTTAAAAAAAAGTCAGTAAAGAGACTCTCTAAGGCCCTGCTTCTCCCATTTTTTAGGTGAACCTCAGCGTCTCCTACTTCACTTTGCAAACAAGAAAAAAAAGAGAATCTTTTCTTTTCTTGGAACCTGTTATGAATATCATTATATCTAATACGAGTTGAAAGCCTCTTTTGTGGGAAATCTCTGAGTTTCCTGTTGCCTCGATGTTTGTGAGGAAGGACTTTGTAGTGTTCCCAGGCAGAAAGTCACAATTTGCATTTTGGAAATATAAACAAAGCAAATACAGAAATGGAGATGGGTCTCGGCCGAGGGAACACAAACAAGGCAAACACACACACTGACACTCACACACACACGCAAATGAGGGTGTCAGGCTGGGTGCCGTCCTGGGCTGACTGCGGCAGTGTGCGACTCCAGCCTGCTGCTCTCGAGGCCGATGCTCAGGGCCCTGGAGGGCTTGCGTTTCGTCAGTTAACTGTCTCCCCGCTGCCAGCTGCTTTAAGGAAAGGGGAGCAAAAAACCAAACAAACAAAAAAAGGAAGTGGAGAAAACAGTCTCATCTTCGCTGCTGCTTTGGAGACACTTTGCACATGTTTTTTCAATAAAACTACACTGTGTGACTTGCTGGGTCAACAGTGGAGCAGAAAAAAACGTTTCGCTTGGCAAAGCCAGTGACCGAGACTCCGGATTGTGCGAGAGGCAGAGTCCCTTCTGATCTGACTACTTGTGCTTGCGCCGCACTTGCCTTCTGTTCCTTGATTTGTTGAGATTTGCCCCTTTGTCCTTTAATCTAGTTTCTCCGTGTGCTCCTGTTCACAAGTGGAATAGTTTTCGAGTGAACATAAATTCCGTGTTTATAGCGTCTGGGAAGATGCAGCGTGTGCCTCTCAGCTGACCGTTCCTCGTCTCAGGGTAGGAAAGGTACAGACGCTGTTCATGACAGCGCAAAACGTTCCCCTGTGGATGTCCCAGCATTTCAGCGTACGATACGGGTGCAGCAGCCTCCTCTCCGACGTCATGTGCAGAAGTTGAGACCCGCTGCCCTGGCCAGCCGGCTTTGCCTCCTGTAGAGCCCCGGGAGTCCCGGCGGGACTTGGTGCCAACCATTGACCACTGTCTGTCTTTTCCTAGGTTGTCGCTATAGATGGACACACACGTTAAGTCTCCTACGTTCCTATACCTATAATTTACCTTTAACTGTGTGTGGGGGGGCTCATGCTTTGCCATCTCGTGCAAGCCGTGTAAATATGTCGACCGGTCGCCACGACGTGCTCGTGGGCACACAGGGCCGCGCAGAGCAGGCGCTGGCTCAGGCCGACAGGACCTCCCACGACTGTCTGCGACGCCCGCGCTTCGCGCACGAGAGCTGGCCTGGGACAGCCCAGCCCACCTGCAGAGCTCTCTAAGCTGCCACAGAATTTTTATTTTTGAAATAAAATTTGAAATAGAATTTTTTGCTTTCTAGATCAGCAAAAAAGCCAAGAAACAATTCACACTTTTTTTTTTTTTTACTGAACTTGATCAGACCCAATAAAAACGGAAACGATACAAGAACTTGGTTTTTGCGGCTGCTGAAATGAACAGAGTGCGTGACAACCCGGGAGGGCAGGGTGTCGGCAGGAACAAAATGTGCAGCTACGGGGTCAGGGTAAAGGTGACATTTTAAATGTGAGTTTCTAGCAGGCGTTTTCAAAAGCTAGGTACGAGGAGGGGAGACGCAGGTTTAGTCTTCCTCTGTGGCCCTTCCACTCCCTCCATTGATGTTACCTCTCGAAGACTCGGCCCGAGGAAGGGGCCAGAGCTGAGAGTGAACTGTCACCCACACGAGCAGTCTGGCCCTTGCTTGGCACCTCGATGTCGTCCTCCGTGAGAAGGGCTTGTGTCCCCGGAGAGGTGTGACTTGTGGACGGGGCACACTGGCTGTCAGCTTCCTGAGGGTGCGGGCGATGCCTTGTCATCTTGGTACGCCAGCACGCGACACAGTGTCCCTAACAGCAGCTGCTCACTAGGTGTCTGCTGGAGGAACGGTGTGTGCCTCTACTTCTCCGAGGGGGCCCCACCTTTCCTGTTTTCAGGGTGCAGCTCGCAGGTGCCCTCCCCTGCTAGAGTGCTAACTGGGGGTGTCGGGTGGGAAGGTGGCTGGGGGAAAAGGCAGACGAGACAGGAAGCCGGCCGGGCAGCAGGCGGGGGGCGGGGGCCGGGGGGAGGACGGACTTGTCACAGCAGGTTTCCCAGCCATGTCGGAACTTGTCCTCTAGAGGAGAAGGCAAATTGTCGCCGGGTCGTAGGGCTCCCTCAGGAGGGAGGCAGCATTTCTGTGCACCGGCGAATTCAGAAGAGCTCCCTTAAGAGGAGCGAGGGTGGACACAGGGTCCAGTGGGGGAGCGGGTCACCACCGGCTGCCCCAGCCCGTCCCGCCGATGCCGCCTCTGCCCCGCAGGAACCCACCTGTCCCACCCTTCGTGCTGAATCCTGCTAGCATCTCCACGGGGCAAATTCACCCTCAAATTTCTGTCATTTTACGTAAATTTCGGATGTATCAGGTATATTTTCTGCTGAAAATATTATATAATACTACCCTGGGGAGGCATTAAAACAAACAAACAAACAAAACACCTGCTCATGATAGCTGCTTGTCACTCGGTCAAGCACGGAATAGATTATGGGAGAACATAGATTATGGGGTGAAAAACAAATCCTTTGGGGTTACTGGTGGAGACGGTGGAGAGGGCAGGATGGTGAACAAAAGTTTGGGATGGTAGCCGGCATGGTGGTGCGTGCCTGTATCGCAGCTACTCGAGAAGCTGAGATAGGAGGATCACTTGAGGTCAGGAGTTCGAGTCCAGCCAGATTGGGCAACATAGCAACACCCCATCTCTACCAAAAAAATAAAATAAAAAGAAAGGTTGGGATACTGGGAGCCCCTCAACGGGGAGCTAGCAGCAGTGAGGAAACAGCCGGCAGGTCCCCGGGAGGGCCGGGCTGAGCGGGCAGTGGGGAAGGCCATGGACTGTGCTCATGCCCTGCAGCGTGGCCTTGAGTAATCTGTCTGCCTGTGGCAACCTGGCACATGCCAGGGCCAGCTCGGGTCCACATCCCTGAAGATCACACGTCAAGTAGGGTCCCCAGGAAGTAAAGTCTACACATGCTCTTTCTAGAGACAGTGGTGAGAGTGGCGTTGGAGAAAAGAAGTGTTTATTTCCTTAGTTGTCTTTTAAGTTTAGCCTAATTTAAAAAGTAATATATGCTTAACGCTAAGTCGATAGAAAGTATAAAAAAGAAAACAGATATGTAT
>NW_012150285.1:6771167-6773903 GCF_000956105.1 Propithecus coquereli
TGTGTAATTTTTTTTTAACAGTTGTTACCTTCTCGATCGGTTAGGAATGCATTTTCTATCAAGTTTTAGAGAACCAGGTTTATGTTGCTTTAGACAAATGGAGGTTAGTTTTTCTTATACAACAAAGAGATTGGGAGCTGCTGAAGGGTCTCTGTGTTGGGGCTAAAGTCTCTGTGACCCTCTTACCCTTGTCTCACAGTTACAAAATGGCTGTCACTGCTCCAGGCTTCACATCCTCATCCAAGATGGGAAGAAAACACATCAGCGGCCTCCAGTGACAAATGTAAAGACTGTCCCAGCAGCTGTATGTAGCAAACCTCTTTTTACAACCTCTTTATATATATTCACATCACGAGGGCAACTATGTCTGCAGGTGAGGAAAGTGACTATTGAGCATTTTCAACTTTTGCAGTCAAAATGAGCTGGGAGGAAAAGGTTCACGAATGGCAGTTAGGGCAGCCAGCCAGCAGTATGTGCCCTGCCCACCACAACACACACTGACACAGGACTATGACTGTGCTCCAGTCACCAAGGAAACAGCTTTGATGTCACTCAATTGTCCCTTTAGTCTGGACTTCTGGACCATTAATACCAACGCCATGAGCTTTATACTAGAGAGGGGTGACCATTAAGAAAGTGTCTTAGAAAAGAATATAGTCAAATAAATACAGTAGAACAAATGTAAAATGTTGACCAAATTTTATATTCTCACCGGCTGTGTGTGAGCGGATCTCCTTTCCGACGGTGCCCAATCTGAGCATTAGCATTATTTTAAATACTTGTCAATTTGATAAGAACCAAATAATAACCCATGGCTTTGATTTTCATTGCTTTGACTATTAGAGTGGTTTTCCATGGTTTCGTTGGTCATGTGTATGCTTTCTTTTATGAACCACTTATCTATCTCCTTTACCTATTGTTTTCTGAGTGTGTGTACAATGTACAGAAGTTCTATTTTACATCCCTTGGCCTTTTTTTCCTTGTATGGCTTCTATGTCTTGTGCCATGCCTAGACTGGCCTTTCTGTCTCATAAAACAACTACATAAACAGGCAGCTATATTTTCTTCTTTTATGATTTTCTTTTAAATACTTATATTTTTAATCCATCTGGAATTTCTTTTGGTGCAAGCCATGAGGTAAATTTCTAAATTTGTGTTTTCTAAAGAGTTAACCAATTACCCTTGCACAACTTAGTAATAAGCTATCTGTTCCCCACTAAATAGACTTGCCACCTTTATCATCTGCTGTGGAATTTGGGGGTCTGACTGCTCTGTCCAGGCTGGTGCTAACGCCATGTTCGTTTAATTACTGTAGCTTTACAGTCTATTTGAGCACCTGGCACCGCGAGTCCACCACAAGTCTACTTGTTTGTCTCCTAAAATACTTTATGGGATTTTCTCATATGTTTAATGTTCCTCATGATTCGAGGTGTTAGTTTGAATTATGGTTAGTTTAGCGAAGTCACCGCTGAGTAGCCTGGGAACCCTGGAAAGCCATCTGTTCTCACAGCCTGTGTGTCGTGGCCTGAGGAACCATCCCTGGGCTCTCATCTACCGAGTATTTTTACAAAGTTGACACTTGAGATGAAATTGGTGACCTGTTTCCAGAAAGAGTTGACCTAGAGACTCACGAAAGCTTCTGGGAAAAGCTGACGGGTGGTTTCCATCACCAGCGAATCCCACATTTTCCCCAGAAGAAGATTAATTCATTCATTCATTTTTCTCTTGAAAACCCTATCTAGGGCCCCAGGCTTCACCGGCTCACAGCGACGTGGCCGGGACAACACGAGCCCAGGAGGACACACATTGACGTCAGCATCGGTGGATCGACACCCCTTCCCCCGGCTTCTTTCACTTTAAATGTTCCCTATTTTTAGTACAAGATGGAGGGTATTTACAGCCCCAGTTTTGCGAAGATCAGACACTGTGCCAGGTGTGTGGTTAGGACAATGGGGCACCCACCTGACGGACAGCCATTCGTTCCCAAGGGCTGCGGCGGTTTTCCTCTAACGACACCCCCTCCCCGGGGCTTCCCTGTCCCATTCCATCATTTTGATCCATGTGCTAAATTCCCAGGCTTGACACATGTAAAGAGATAATTCACATGGTCCCAGCTTGTTTTTGACTCTGTTTTTAAAAAATGCAATAAAACTTTATAGTACGACCAGCATGACTCAATGTTGTTTCTGGATTTCAAAATATTGAGGTTAGATGTGCTAATGATTTGCTCCGAGCTACTTTTACAAGGCAAGCCGGGACCCCTCCTGCCAGCACATCTGAGCACAGGATAGCAACGTGTTCCCCGCCGCACACGCCATGTCCAAGGCTCCGGAAACCGGAGAATGCAGCCCAGGGAGTTGGGGTCACCCTTAATGCCACCACCTCCAGATCACAAATAAAAACAAAACACGATTGCAAATCATCTCGTTCTGTCTTTGCAGTGCAGTTGGAAGCAATGGAGAGTGTATCTTTTTTCTAAAAGCATCTGGTTGGGGCAGAGTTCTCCAGAACTATTTATTAATAAATATCTTTCCCGTGCTCCTCACCCCTTAGCTACCTCGTTCAATCTCTCGCACCCTCTTTTATTATCTCTTTTAGCCTAATGGCAGGCAGGGTCAAAGAGCCTGAACTTAGTCGCTGGAAAATAATCTCCTTGTTTTGACAAGAACAGCCTTGGCTTCTCTGAGAAATTTATTTTCTACAAACGCCATAGCATTTGTCTCGCGGGAAGGGACT